>NW_012107552.1:798206-801912 GCF_000951045.1 Mandrillus leucophaeus
CCTCCTCTTTTTGTGTCAGAGGCTCAATCTTGAGCCTCTTCTTCAGTCCTGAGGGTCTGGTATTGTTGGGTCAGAACCATAGCATGTACTATGTTTAATCTCCTTTTAATAAGGGCGAGTAAGCGGTTAAGTATGCACGGCCCGAAAGTCAGGATGAGCGTGAGCAGGATGAGGGGTCCTAAGATGATGGAGATTAAGGTGCTAAACCAAGGGGATTGGTTGTACCAGCTTTCAAACCAACTCTGCTGAGACTCTCTCTCTTTCTTTCTTTTGTCTAATCTTTCTCTTAATTTTGTCATAGAATCCTTAACTACTCCTGAATGATCTGCATAAAAGCAACATTGCTCTTTGAGGGCTGCACAGAGCCCGCCCTCTTTCAGAAAGACAATCTCTAGTCCTCGTCGGTTTTGTAATACTACTTCAGACAAAGAAGTCAAGGACTCTTGAAGTTTTGTGATAGAGTGTTCTATGGCTCTAAGGTCCTCATCTATGGCTATTCTAAGTTGGTGCAGATGGTAGTTACCATGTACTAGGGCTGCCGTCCCAGTCCTAACTCCAGCCGCTACCTTAATTCCTAACATGACGGCGAGGGTGAGGGAGATAGGTTCTCTTTTTGGTCTTATATGGGTTTTCTGCTCATACCGGAGGTCAAAGGAGTCTCCAGAGTGGTAGTAGACCCGGGGAACAACTTGTACCAACACGCAATAGTGGGTACCTCTGCTAAAAACAGCTGTGGATATACAGGGGGTGAGTCCAGTGTCGCAAGCCTACCAGTCCATCTCAGAGGGGACTAAATAGTGATTGGATCTGGGTACTGCCAAGGTTACATTACAAAGGTGCTGATGACTAGGGGGCACTTGGCCTATGCAGGTTCCTGACCCAGAAACTTCAGCCAAGGTTAGTTTTCTTTGTTGTTCCCACGCACATCCAGTAGGATTGGTGGAGCTAGTGAAATTATTAGTGGAGGCGATGCCTTCATAGTAAGGGGGGCCTGTTGCCAGACATAGCCAGCAAGAGGAGGTGAATTCTGGCCTTGTCTGGTTTAAAGCAAAATAGGAGCCCTTTATGAGATTTAGGAGCCTGTCACCTATTCTCGGGATGAGGGGCACGTGGGTGACGGTTTGGGCTGAGGGTGTATATTTAGAGGAGGTGGAGATCAAGGGCGGGGAAGTGCTTTGAGGAGCTTTTGGTTGGGGCTTCCCCGGTACGGGAGCCAGGGGCTTCTTTGCTCCTGATAAAACCTGGTTCGGCCCTACTGCAACAGAGGCTATGTCCGGGTCGACTAATAATCTAATTTGAATAGGGACCCCATACGGCGGCTTCTGGTATAGATAGAGGCCCCATATTAACCCTGTTATCCAACTGTTATCAGATTTTGCCGCATCTTTAAATGTGATGCGGACCAGATTGCAATTTTTTGAATATCGGGTTCTGGTGCAGGGCTGGACAAAGGACATGGTTATGTACCAGGGTTTCGTGGCCCATTTCCATTCTCCATCGTTATTAGTTACACAGGACCAACTATTGCAATACAGGTGAGTTATATCTCCACAAGTTTTTTTCATTTCCCCTGTCCTGAATCTGGGACAGGCATAGAACCCGTTCCGGCTGATGGACACCCTTCTAACCTGTTTTCTCCATTCCCCCCCTTCCATGTCATCTATCTTTGCTATTTTGTCTAGGTTGAAATAGAGGTCTGGGAACCAAGTCCCTAGGGGAGCAATTTTTGAGGTTTCACCTAGGACCTCATGATTATTAAAATTAATTACCTGCCAGGTCAGGTTATATGGCTGGTGGGGGTTAGCATCAGTGAGTATACTGCCAGCGGCGCAGGGAAGGAGGGCAAGCAATAAGCAAGGGGTTAGATACGAGAGAGTCTTATCTTGAGCGGGTTCCCGGAGCGTCGGAGTTTCCATGTCTCAGATGGTGTTGGTCCGGGCGTCTCTGGAGCAGCCTTGGCGTGGGATGCGTGGATCCAAGTGGAGATTCCGTCAACCTTTATGGCTGTGGGTGTGGTCAGGAGAACAATGTAGGGTCCTTTCCATCGAGGCTCCAGTCCTTGAGAGTGGTGCCGTCTGACGTAGATGGAGTCTCCCACCTGGAAGGGGTGACTGGTCTGTGGGTGTCCTGGTCGGTACAGTTCTGCCAAGGGGGCCCAGATTTGGGCCTGCACTGCTTGGAGTCCTTTCAGCCGAGCCTGTAGGTCAGTCTTAGGATCGGAGGGGGAGAAGGAGTTAAGCAAGGTTGACAAAGGGGGAGGTCCTCCGTAGAGGATTTCATATGGAGTGAGCCCAAAACGGTTAGGCGTATTTCGGGCTCTTAATAGAGCTAGGGACAGGAGGCGTCTCCAATCTTTTAAGCCAGTCTCTAAGGTCAATTTAGTAAGGGTCTCTTTAATGGTTCTATTCATTCTTTCTACCTGTCCTGAGCTCTGGGGTCTATAAGTACAATGCAATTTCCAATTAATCCCCAATATCCTGGCTAGCCCCTGACTTACCTGAGAAACGAAGGCCGGCCCGTTGTCTGACCCAATTACCTTGGGAAGTCCAAATCTAGGAAAGATTTCTTCCAAAATTTTCTTGGCTACTATGTGTGCCATTTCTTGCCGGGTGGGGTAAGCTTCTACCCATCCTGAAAAGGTATCTACAAACACCAGTAAGTACTTATATCCAGCATAGTGAGGTTTTACTTCAGTGAAGTCTATTTCCCAATAGACTCCTGGGCGGTTACCACGAGTCCGTTTCCCTGCTGGCACTCGGGTAGCCCCAGCGTTTACCTGCTGACAGACCTTACAGGCAGATGTCACTTGCTCTATGAGTGTACTTGCCCTTGGGATTAGAAAGTCAGTTTTTTCAATTAACAATTTTAGCTTTCGATTATCCAAGTGTGTCCAGGCATGCATCTGCTGGATCATTGCCAGGGCTTCCTTTTGGGGAAGGACTATTTTCCCTTCTTTTTCCTAGTTTCTAGTGTCTTTGTTTTCTGTAGCCTCTATGGCTCTTGCTTCTTCCTGGTCTTCTGAGGTATAAGTATGTTCAATGGTTATGTGGCTGGTTTCGTCAGGTTCTGTGGCTAGAGTTAGTACTTCTGCCATGGCGGCTTGCCTGGCCACTTGGTCAGCCTGTCTGTTTCTTACTGCGACTGGATCCTGTCCTTTCTGATGCCCGGGGCAGTGAATTATGGCCACTTCTTGAGGAAGAAAAAGGGCTTTTAATAAGGCAATTATTTCAGCTTTGTTCTTGATTTCCTTTCCTTCTGAGGTTAGGAGACCTCTTCTTTTATATATACTCTTATGAGTATGAGCCGTTGCAAAGGCATATCGGCTATCAGTATAAATGTTAGCTTTCTTTCTCTTGGACAGCTCGAGGGCCTTGGTTAGTGCTATTAACTCAGCCTTCTGTGCAGACGTGCCAGGAGGTAGTGATTGTGTCTAAATGGTGTTGTGTCCGTCTACTACCGCCGCTCCCACCCTCTGGGTACCTGAGTCAAGGTAACTGCTGCCATCTGTGTACCAAGTGTGATCCGCGTCTGGGAGTTCTTGGTCTTTAAGATCTTCCCGCGTTCCATGGGTCTCAGCCAATACTTGTCGACAGTTGTGTGGGCTTGGTTGGTCTTCTGGTACCGGCAGCAGCGTGGCAGGATTTAAGGTGACCGGAGGGCCAAACTGGACGCGGTCCGTGTCTAGTAGGAGGGCCTGGTAGTGGGT
>NW_012107552.1:808422-816257 GCF_000951045.1 Mandrillus leucophaeus
AAACTATCCAACAGCTTACTCTTTTATTTATTTGTTACATAATGTAATGTTGTCTTCTTTGTAACATTGTCAACAAATCTGTTAAATTCAGGAATTTTAGTCATTAAAAACTAAGTTCCATTATAAAAAGTGAAAGAAAACTCTAAATTCACTATTACAGCATAAAAGCTAAGTAAAACATAAATCTTTTGCTATAAAATTATTTATATACAAGTATATAAAATATTTAAACCTATACCTATTGAGCAAATATTACAAATTAAAGATATAAAATTCTCTAACTCATGTAGAGTTAACATTAAAACAATAATACATAATATAAATGCATTATGATATATCATATGATAATCATAAAGTATTTCAGAATTAAAAAAAAAAAACTTTGGATGCTAATCAAAATAAAAACTTGAGATTTCTCCCTGCAGGTATCAAAGCTTATGTTATGTAAAACATTTTCTCAATAATAATAATATACAACATAAAGGTCAAAATAATTTGTGCCTCCCAACTGTTGGATTTGCTCAGGTGAAATGATTAGCTGGAGCAGCATTGAATACTTGACAGGGACTTTATTTTTTCTTTCAGCTGTTCACATATTGGACCATTAAATGACATCAATTGTTAGAAAGAACATCTGAATTTGGTCAGTCCCCATTTATTTATATTCTGATACTCATCACATAGAGATGTACATAACACGTTTAAATAGATAATTTTCAAATCCATGGGGCTATTTCAAATACAAGAGATCTTGGGAAATTCACACACCCCTAATAATAGGGAAAACATTGCTAGATTTGATTATAATGAACCCTTATGGTTAATATAATGGGCATTTAAATTGATATTTTAAAAGTTTAGGCATTAATTAATGTGATTAATTTCAATAAAGACCACAGAATCAAGAAAATAACTTTATATGATGATGTTAGAAGGTTAATTCTAGCTTTCTCTTGTGCTCTGTTAGAGAAAACTATTGAAAATATGCCTTTTATGAAAAGTTAATTAGTATTAATAAATATAACCTACATAGTAACACACTTGATAGAGATTTTTTACTTTTCATTATCTAATCATATATTGTTTCTGATCAAATTTAGACATTTCTTTTCCACATTCTCAAATAGCAAAATGATTCTTTTTTGAAAATCTCAGAAAACATATTTCAGTCATTATTACATTATTCTGTTTCATATAGTCAGAGAACAGCAATCATTAAGGCTTAGCTTGATTTGGTTTTCTGTCATAAGTGTCAAGGATAAAAAATACTTTACAGCACAGCAATAAAGTGTGTCAATGTGTCAATATAATTGAAGTACCAGTTGTTTTTTGCTATAAATAGTGCTCTGTAGCAGATCAGGAGTTCTGCAAATGACATTTACTCTACTGAAGTAATAAAAAAGAATAATCATGTAGCAGAAATTTACATCTCATAAGAAAAAAATGATAAATTCTAAATTAAGTTACTGTTGAAACTTTCTATTTTCTTTTTTCCATTAAACAATCATTTGCTATAACAGAGGTTGCTAAGAGATTAGTATTCAAAAATGTGCTTCTGAGCTTACTTAGCTGCCTCAGCACTTTAGTACTAAAGTTAAAAATAAGAAGTAATAAAAACCTAACGAGATTGTTCAGTAGGTGCAGCTGGTTACCATTACGGAACCAGAGCATAAGCAGCATTGTTCATACGGTATTTCTGATAATGGACATTTTTCTTGTCCTGGCTGCTGAATATCCGATAACATGCTGATCCTGTAAGTCAGTCAGGCTTCGTATTACAAATATCACCGGTAGCAATAGTTCCATGTTATTAGCAAGGTCTTCAATAGATTGAAACTTAGTTTGTCCAGAAAACAAAACAAAACAAAACAAAAAGAAAGAAAAAGAAACAAAACACAGGCCACAGGGGTTTTAGAGTCTTTGATTACTTGTTGCTAAGTTTTATTTCTGCAATGAAGAAAAGTGCATCTACAATGCTAGTTCCACCTGTGCTGAGACAAGAATTACATTTAATTGAAAATCATTTTCTCTGAAATTATTTCTAACCTTAGGTCAACAATTTTATATACTCTACTTGCTGGAGGGTATATCTTAGTTGCCTGATTAGATTACATTACCTAGATACACTTTGGAAGTCACTGAACACTTACTTAAAGCTCTTATGTTTAGATTATTTTGCAGAATAATGGACTATAAATAAATATAGCTATTCTTGTGTCATAAACACAAACTAGCCAACTGAGGATACTTTCTCTGCATACAAATTCTGAAAAAAAAAAAGAAAGAAAGAAAAAAGCTAGATAAGTCAAGATTTATTTAAAAATATTTGTATAGCATTTCTGTTTAAAAATAACATTTTGGGGGAAAATGCATGAAATATAGAATAATGAATGAAACATTCTTTCAGAACACTAGCAAACATCTTGAAGATAGATAACACATAATAAATAGATGATATTTAGATAAATATAATAGATATAACACCACTTACAAAGCCAATTTTAGGATTTTACTTTCAGAAAAATAGAGAAAAAAGAGCTTTCAATATTTCTCTCATTAAGTACAACTCAAAACCTCACACATGATATATAAAGCTAACCTAACACAATTCTGAAAGGGGCAGATAATAAGACATACTGACTATAGACCTTACCACCCTTGGAAAGGCATCTGGTAAGTTTCTTAGGTTTTGTTTTTGCCTCCTAAATGTCCTGTGTGGTACTAAAGAAGCCAGCAACCCAGAAATGCCAATAGGAGTAGATTTAAAAAGCCCCTCAAAATTTCTGCTGCCTTTAGCCTGAGAATCAGGAAAGGAGCAGCCTAGCAATATAAAAACCTTTTAGACAACTGCTAGACTACAGAAAAGGGGCACAGAAAATACAGGTTCCTACCCCAATCTCTACCACCAAAGTTTGAGTGAGAAGGCTAGACTTCCACCCTCACAAGGTTATAAAGCAGCTCTCCAATCCATTCTCATCCTTGCTCAGATGGTGTCAGAAGGAGTCATGCAGGGAGCTTGGACTTTCATCCTCTGTCAGGGAGACGGATGAGGGAGGTCAGGGTGGAATGTGATAAACATCACTCTCCCCTTGAGTTTTAGAGAAAACCATGTAAGGTGCCCAAACTTCAAATAACCCCACTCCTCCCTGCAAAGTTATAAGCTGCCACTCTCTCTCTCTCTGATCAAGTGATGTCAAATAAGACCCTAGTAGAGAGTCAGGGCTTTCACCACCACCTAGTCTCAAGAACACCAGTCCAGGTGTCTATGGAGGCTACATAGGGAGCAGTAATGATGTACTCTTGCTCCTCCAGCCAAGGAAGTGTCAGTGGAGGCCTAAAGGAGAATGAAACATTTTATCTCCACCCAACAGTAATGAAAAGTCCCCATCTTTGGTGGCCAACAGAGGCTCAATGGGGAAAATGGAGTTACACTTCCATCTACCAAAAACCAGGCAGCATTTCTTTTTTTTCCCTGTCAGAGTGGTGTTAGGGGAAGCCAGATAAACAGAAAATTTAAATAATATCCAGAGTCTCTTAACACAATACCTCAAATATGTAAGTTTAGAACACAAATTACACAACATACCAAGAAGCAGAAAGATGTCCAGATGAATGGGGGGGGAAAAAAAAAGGCATCCAATGGATGCCAACACTAAAATAACAGAGATATTAAAATATAAGAAACATTTAAAAGCAGGCATCTTAAAATATTTCAATGTGATAATAATTATAATTATACCTGAAATTAAGAAAAATAGAAAGTCTCAGCAAAAGTATAAAAGATATAAGAAAAAAACAAGTAATTTAAAAAAAATCAACAAAATGACCAAAACTTTCAAAAATTCAACAAATGGAATTAATAGAAGAATGGAGCAACAGAGGAAATAATCAGTTAAGGAAAAAATGGATTAAAACAAACAACCCTACCTGACTAAGAAAGAGATAATATAGTTTAAAAAATTAACATATACCCAGGAAACTGTGAGAATATATTTTTTTAAAAAAATCTGACCTCTGTGTCACTAGGATTTCATCTGAAATTTCACAGGAAAAAAATGGGAAAAGGAAAAATACTTGAAGAAATAATGGCTAAACACTTCTAAAATTTGGCAAAGGATATAAACCTAGACGATGAAGAAACTGTGCAAACCCTAAACAGGGTAAACACATCAGAAAATAGAAACAGAAAGTTCACACCACGATGCATCATAGTCAAACATCTGCAAACTACAGAGAAATATAACATTCTTAAGGCAGTGAGGAAAAAATAAAACCTCACCACTAAGGGAAAAACAACTCAAACAAAAGTGAATTGCTCATTGGAAATCATGAAGGGTAGAGAAAGTGATAAACTACTTTTCAAGTTCTAAAAGAAAAGAACTGGCATCCAAGAGTCCTATGTTTATATAAAATCCTCTTTAAGAATTAAAAGGGCAGTTCAAATATTTCAGATAAATGAAATCTACAAGAGTTTGTGCCAGCAGGCTCCCTCTCGAAGAATAGTAAAGAAGGAACCTTTGAGCATCAAGAAGCAATAAAGAACAGCCGGGAAAGGTAAAACTATGGGTAAGTATAATAGCAATAATTACATTAAAGGTAAATAGTCTAACTCTCAAAAAAGTGAAAAATTAGTATAATAGATTAAAAATATGGCACAAAAATACACCGTTTACATGAAATTCACCTCAAATATACCAATATAGGCAGGTTGAAAGAAAAAGGGTGGAAACACTGAAGCCCAAGGTTGGGAATTGAAACTACCTTTGCAAAATTATGACAGTATGAGAAATCTGACATATCTGATTCCATCTTGCTTCTGACCTCCAAGAGGTGTTTGGTCATTCCTGGGTGTAGGCCAGATTTTAGTTAATAGTTTAATTTTGAAATAAGCATAATAGTCCCTCCCTAAAACTAATCCCCTTCTTGTTCAGGGGCTGAAACCACCTTTGCAAGACTAATGTAAGGCCACAAGATTAGGATTATGGAAGGGGCCTGAATTCTGCTAAAATGTAGGTGTAGTTTCTATAGTCCCTTACCACTCAGGAGTCATATGGCCAGAGGTCACAAGATTTGTGAATACCCCAATTACTTCTAAAGGTAACATCAATATTTTAGTGTTGCAGGACTTTTCCTTAGTTTAGCTAAAGACAGGGTTCTTTGTCCCACAGCCATGAAAATTCAGGCTCACAGACAATTTGAATGGTGAGTAAGACAGGGTTTTATTTGGTTAAAAGGAAGAAAAGGGGGGAACAGGGACTTTTGATAGGCCAGAGTCCTGCTACAGTGCTTTACAAATGCAGCTTGAATCCCAGGTTCCACACAGGAAGAGGAGGGGCCAGGTTCCTCCCTGCTGCAAATGACACAAACTTCCTGAGGCTCCACCCCAGTCCTCATTTCCAGTGCACAGGCCTGTTGAAGTTCCCCAGGGACCCTCTCCCACCTATCAGTCTCATTTCCCCTTCTAAAGAAGTTCATCTAACTGCCATTAGATTAAGGATGAGGACGAAGGCTGATCTTAACTGCTTTTTGATGACAGAGAGCACTGTTTTGGGGAAATGGCAGTCAGAGCTCCCTCAGAGGCCTACTTAAGGGTTCTAGCAGAAGAGGCCATCATCAGAGACTCTGGTTGCATGATCATTTGGAGTTTGATTGCCTGAAGGCAAGAAGAGACAAAGTGGGTTATTAGACAGCAGGTATCACAACAAAACAAGAGGAGGGGTAAGGACAAATGCCTACCTTGCAAAAAACTTCCTCCTTTTGCTGCCACGTGGGCTTCAGGGTTCCTTTCCCCTGAGCTCAATCCTAAGCCAACCAGTTTAAGGTTTGGGCAATTAACTCTTTCCAGTTTGGAGGATGCATCTCAAGGGAGTGTCCCATAGTAGAGAGACACAATTAACTATTAGTGAAGAGAGAACTGAGGAGAAGAAAAGGAAAAAGAAGGCGCCTTTTAAAGGAGGCCTAGAGGTTCAGGATGCATTTGAAAGGGGTACGGACTGAAGATGAATGGTTATCCATCTAGAAGGATGGAGGCAGGCATCCCTCATTCTCTTCTCTTCTTAGCAGATACCTGGCATACACAAGGGAAGGAAGGAAGAGCGTCCTCTTTCTGTCTTCCGTCCCTGCATTCCTGAGTCCCAGTGACCTTGGCAAATCCCTACACGAGTGACAAAGTAGTTTGTGCCCTATTCTCTAGGTCCTTAGGAGGACCTAGAGAATAGGAATTATCTGCTCCCACCTATGCCTCTATCCCCTTGCTGTCAGTAGCCTTAAAGTTTCCTAGACTTAATTTATGCCACGGATATCAACGAGGCCTTTATCCATGAAACAGGAAGCTTGTGGTTGGCTTAATTGGCAGGAATGAGCCACGCTCACCTGTCTGTGCCTTTTAACCTCTGTTGCCATTTGCCTCTGGATCTCTCAGATCCAGTTTTCCTTCCTAGGGCTTTGACTCGAAGCTTGGAATTAAGTTTGTGACAACAACATTTTCTCAGAGGGTTACGTGGACTCCTTATCATATACCAAATAATAAGGTAAAACTATGGAAACAAGTCATCTTCCAACAAGGGAGAGAAAAGGATGCCTTGGGATACACTCAGATAAATGGTAGCCATAGTTATGCTTACTAGGATTTGGGTGCATGGTGCTTGGCTTTGGTTGATTCCCTTGGTCTTCGGTTCCCAAAAAGGAAAAAGGAAACCTCCAAATGATGGGTGTCCTATTTATTCCAGTCATCTGGTAGGATTTGTAGGATAATGGCTCAGAACTAGAATACTGATCCAGATTTTTATATTACCCATTTATCTTGTTCTTTCTGACCTACAGCTGGAGATTGATGGTAGGTTCACAGGAACAAGAAGGGTTAGTCTAAAATGTAGGTAAAAATTTAAAAACAACTAATGAGTTTAGAATTTCATGACAAATATATGATAAGTTTTGAAACATGATATTTTGCCAAAATTGAGAGACAGGACTAACTGGATTTCCTAGGTTGACTAAGAGTTCCTAAGCCTAGGTGGGGAAGGTGACCACATCTACCTTTAAAAACGGGGCTTGCAACTCAGCTCACACCTGACCAATTAGGTAGTAAAGAGAGCTCACTAAAATATTGATTAGGCTAAAAGCAGGAGGTAAAGAAATAGCAAATCATCTGTCACCTGAGAGCACAGGGGGAGGGACAATGATCAGGATACAAACCCAGGCATTTGAGCCAGCAGTGGCAACCCCCTTGGGGTCCTCTCTCCTTGTATGGGAGCTCTGTTTTCACTGTATTAAATCTTGCAACTGCACACTCTTCTGGTCCGTGTTTGTTCTGGTTTGGGCTGAGCTTTCCCTAACAGTCCACCACTGCTGATTGCCGCCCTCGCAGATCCGCTCTGACTTCCACCCCTCCAGATCCAACAGGGTGTCCACTGTGCTTCTGATCCAGTGAGGCACCCACTGCCACTCCGGATCAGGCTAGAGGCTCGCCATTGTTCCTGTGCGGCTAAGTGCCCGGGTTCGTCCTAATCAAGCTGAACCCTAGTCGCTGGGTTCCACGGTTCTCTTCCGTGACCCACAGCTTCTAATAGAGCTGTAACACTCACCACATGGCCCAAAGTTCCATTCCTTGGAATCTGTAAGGCCAAGACCCCAGGTCAGAGAACAAAAGGCTTGCCGCCATCCTGGGAGTGGCCTGCCACCATATTGGGAGCTCTGAGAAAAAAGACCCACTGGTAACAAAATGATGACTCAGAAATTTTAATGAAGCAAAAGCCTTTGATAACCCTTTATATATTTTGTCAAAGAGCAGATTAACATTTTAAAAATACAGTGGTTTTGTGTGTGTGTGTGTGTGT
>NW_012107552.1:820038-848191 GCF_000951045.1 Mandrillus leucophaeus
CTTACTTAAAACTTAACTACTGATGGGGTAGAGAAGGGGAAGAAAAAAAACAGTTTAAAAATGCCTGGGGAAGAACCTCTTATTTTTATGCCATTGGTTCCTCCACCAAGAGACAAGCTTAATTACTGTCTGATGCAGTAAAGCCCCTTGGCTGGAGAAGGGGAAGGCTCTGGTGGTGTGTGGTGGAAAACGCCCACCAGAGGAACCATTGGGCCCTGTGCTCCAGCCATGGCAAAGAGGGGAGGTTAGTTCCCCACAAAAAGGGAAAGGGCCATTAAAAGGTCCAGGAGTGATGGGGTAGGTGGGGGGCGGGTAGGGGGCCCTGGTTCCCCCATCCTCAGAAGTCTGAGGATAAAAAGGCCACAGAGATGGGTTTTGAGTCCATATTTCACTCAACACTTCTTGAGCACCAACTTTCATGCCAAAACTGTTGCAGGACTTTTCTTTGATTCAGCTAAAGACAGGTTTCTTTGTCCCATGGCCATGAAAATTCAAACTCGCAGACAATTTGAATGATGAGTAAGACAGTTTTATTGGGTGAAAAAGAAGAAAGGGGAGAAACAGGAACTCTAGCTAGGCCATAGTCCCTGGTAGAGCACTTCACCCCTGCAGCCTGAATCCCAGGTTCCACACAGAAAGAGTGGGGGCCAGGCTTCTCCTTGGTGGTAATGGAGGGAGCTTCCTGAGGCCCCACCCCATTGGACAGGATGGTTGCAGTTGCTCTAGGTACCTCCTCCCACCTGGCTGTCTCATTAGAATCTAAGATTGGTCTTTTGAAAATATTTTTTAGACAGTCTACATTCTGACAAATGACAGAATCTACCCAGACCCATGACTCATGACTCAACTGGTTCCCTGTCTACACCCAGATGTGGACTCCGTGCAGGAGAACTCTTTTCCACACCCCCGTGATTTGATCCTCATCCAATCAGCAGCTCTCTGCCCATAGGTAAATTTTTTTGTTTGTTTTTTGTTTTTCTGTTTTGAGACGGAGTCTCACTCTGTAGCCCAGGCTGGAGTGCAGTGACGCAATCTCGGCTCATTGCAACCTTGCCTACTGGGTTCACACCATTCTCCTGCCTCAGCCTCCTGAGTAGCTGGGACTATAGGGGCCTGCCACCATACCTGACTAATTTTTTGTATTTTTAGTAGAGATGGGGGTTTCACCATGTTAGCCAGGATGGTCTCGATCTCCTGACCTCGTGATGTGCCCACCTTGGCCTCCCAAAGTGCTGGGATTACAGGTGTGAGCCACTGCACCTGGTCAGGTAAAGTTTTATGCCGTGAGGGTTTGTTGTACAGATTATTTTATCACCCAGATATTAAGCCTAGTACCCAATTGTTATTTTTTCTGCTCGTCTCCCTCCTCCCACCTTCTACACTCCACACTCAAGTAGACCCCAGTGTCTGTTGTTCTCTTTTTTTGTATTCATATGTTCTCATAATTTAGCTCCCACTTACAAGTGAGGACATATAGTATTTGGTTTTCTGTTCCTATGTTAGTTTGCTAAGGATAATAGCCTCCAGCTCCATATATGTTCCCTCAAAAGACATGATCTCATTCTTTCTATGAATGCATAGTATTCTATGGTATAGAAGTACCATGTTTTCTTTATTCAATTTGTCATTGATGGATATTTAGGTTGATTCCATATCTTTGCTATCATGAATAATCCTATAGTGAACATTCTTGTGCATGTGTCTTTATGGTAGAATAGTTTAGATCTCTCCGGGTATATACGCAGTAATGGGATTGTTGGGTCAAATGGTATTTCTGCTTTTAGTTCTTTGAGGAATCACCATACTGCTTTCCACAATGACTGAAATAATTTAAACAATTTACACTCCCACCAACAGTGTATAAGTGTTCCCTTTTTTCTGCAACCTCACTAACATCTGGTATTTTTTGACTTTTTAATAATAGCCTTCTCACTGTTGTGAGATGATATCTCATTGTGGTTTTGATTTGCATATCTCTAATAATCAGTGATATTTAGCTTTTTTATATGTGTATTGGTTGCCAAATGGCATCTAATTAAACTTAAGTGCTTCTACACAGGAAAAGAAAATTATCAACAGAATAAACAGACAACCTACAGAATGGGAGAAAATATTTGTAAACGATGCATCTGACAAAGGTCTAATATCTAGCATCTATAAGGAACTTAAACAAATTTACAAGAGGAAAACAAACCCATTAAAAAGTGGGCAAAGGACACAAACAGACACTTTTGAAGAGACAAATATTTATAGTGGAATTAATTCAGAGTTCATTTAGCCACATGTAAGATGTTCTGTTGAAGGTCTACTTATCCATTGTGTTTGTAACTGCTATTCAAAATTTAGGTTATATAATTATTAAAACAAAACAAAAACTAACCAAATATTAGAAAGGAGTCAGATGTTACCCATTTGGAGGCTGTAAATATTTTTGTTTCTGTATAACAAAGTCTTCCTGAAAAGTTTTAGTACAACTTGAGAACAGTGCTAAAAGACAAGACTTAGAAGTTAATTTATGACTTCATAGCCAGTGAGAACACAAAGGAGATTTACCACTCTAGAGGTATATGTTTATATTTTCAAAGCAGCCTGAGATCCCTGGGATCCTATAGATATTCCTGATTGGTAAAGCTGGAGACTCTAGTCTTATCTCCTTCCCTTGAAGAGATTTATTTACATTTTAAAGTTTAAGATTTTAGGATCCTTCTCATTGTATTTCTATGAAGACTGTCTCAGAAGGGGGAAGTTGGGACAGCAGTTTCCTCACATTCCTAATAAATGCATAGTTCCTGCACTATAATACCAATTTGGTATATTAGCATGACATCTGATTTTCATTACATCATTCTGGAAGGAATAGGAGATTGACACCCTGACATGGTGGCACAGGAAAACTGCTGCATTATTTGTTGTGAGTAAATAATCATTTGTTCTGTTTTGGAAACCTTGCATTGGCAAGGTTTAAAAAAATTAATATTTTTTTTCCAGAAAAAATAACCTCTCCAGATTCAGTTTTCTTTGTATTGAAGAGATTGGTTTCTTTTTGTTTCAATTAAAGAAATAATTGATCATGAAGGTCCTTCTATAAGAAATATTGACAAATATAATAGAGAAATTATTCAAATTAACATTTAGAATGAGGCAGAGGAACAATAATGCACAGAAATGTAACTATACAGAGGTATTTAAATAGAGCTCTTACTAATATTTTACATATTTTTGACTAAAACATAGAAATATATATTGTGTGTATATATATATAATGTGTATGCACATGTGTGTATATATACATACACACACACACAACACACACACAAAGATTTTTTACTCTGACTCCTGAAACTTGTCCTGAGGACATCTGTGGACTTCACTGTAAAAATTCAGTTTTAAAAAGAACTCTACTGTCGGTTCAGCAAGACCACCCCACTCGGTATCTGATCATCTTGAATATCTGATTAGTTTTCTTATCCTCTACAATCTCTCAGGTGATGTCTGTGTACACTGGCCTATCTTCAGCAAGAATCTTGTCCAAGATTCATTTAGCCAGAATCTCCTCTATTTCTGATGTTTCCTCTTAGTAATTTTCCATCCACTGATCCCCACCCTGCTCTTTGGCTATGAATTCCCACTTGTCCATGCTGTTTGGAGTTAAGCACACTTTCTCTCGCCCACTGCAAAATCCCATTAGAGTGGTTCCTACATCTGTTGAGATGGTCCTGACTAAATTTTGCCTTACCATGCTTTAGCAAGTGCCATTGAATAAATTTTAACTTAAATTAGAAAATCTGAGAATAACTAATGAATTTTAGTATTTATTCTCAAATAAAAGCTTCTATAATATTTTTATAATAGCTGAATTATCAGATATACATGATTGAGTTCCTAATACATATGTATGACAAATATGTACTATGTAGCATCTGAAAGAGTAACATAATTTATAAATATATCTCACATATTAGATGTGAGAAAGGTAAATATACATATATATATATATATATTTAGAGAGAGAGCGAGAGAGATTCACATATATTTGCATGTGAAATTATGAAACAGTCCACAAGATCACCCTCATTTCTGACACCAGCTACAGATTCGGGGATTTTTAACACCATTTTGAAGTTCAGTAATTAACTGGAAGAATTCACAGAACTCACTGAAAACTGTCATACTCATGATTATGTTTTATTTTAGTGCAAAGACACAGATTAAAGTCATGTAAAGGAAGAGTCACATGGGTAGAGTTCAGAATGTTCCAAACATAGATTTTCCAGTGGTACTTTCCCATGGAAAATACACATGGAATTAACTTCATCAAGCAATTATATGTCACGATATATGTGTAGCTGTAGCAACCATGAAAGCACACTCAAATCATGATGCCCAGAGTCTTTATTGGGCTCTGTCACTACATGGCCAACCTCACTCTCCAGGCCCTCCTGTGGTCCAGCTTATAGTGCATGACCCAAGGTCTCTACTATATATCATATTGTTAGATTACCTGGCATGCCCCAAGGCCCCAAGCAAACAAACACTTTATTAAGCAGGACATTCAAATGCATTAGTGATTTCTCCCAGGAGCTGAGGGCAAAGACCAGACTTCTCTTTGGGAATGGTTACATTCTTTACTACACAGTATTTATGTGTTTCCTAGACCTAGAAAAGGTCTAGGCCACATAGTATGCAAAGTCAACCTTTGATTTGTAAATAAATTTAAGACCAAATGAAACAGAATTCTGATACAAATAATCTACTTTCATTATCAAAACGATGACTTTTCTGTGGAATTAAGACCATGAATACAATTCAACTATTCAGACTTAAAACTTAGACAATCTTCATAAATGTAAGTTTTAGGAGTTTATTTCAGAAAATACTTATCCAGAAAATAAGCTCATAAATCACTAAATAATCTTAAAATTTGCTCTGGAAAATTCTTAAGAAACAGTGTATTCAGGCAGTTTATTCTTCTGGGCAATCATTACCATATTGGGCAATAAACTGTACACTAAAAAAAGAAAAAGGAAAAAAAAAATTGTATTAGTCGGTTCTCATGCTGCTAAAAAGGACTGCCTGAAACTGGGTAATTTATAAAGGAAAGAGGCTTAATTGACTCACAGTTCTGCGTGGCTAGGAAGGCCTCAGGAAAACAATCATGGAGGAAGGGGAAGCAAACACATTCTTCCTCTTCACATGGCAGCAGCAAAGAGAAATGCCGAGAAAAGGGGGAAAAAACCACTTATAATACCATCAGATCTCATGAGAACTCACTCACTATCACAAGAACAGGAATGTGGGGAAAACTGCCTCCGTGATTAAAGTTCCTCTCACCAAGTCCCTCCCACTACATGTAGGGATTATGGGAGCTACAATTCAAGATTAGATTTGGGTGGGGATACAGCCAAAACATATCAATCATACACTTGTCAAAAAATAGATTGCTCACTAGACCATTTTCTTATTGTGTTCACCAATAATGAAGTTATAAAAAATTATTATTTTGAAATACACTTTGAAATGAAAAACAGCAAAATCTCAAACTTCCATTGGTCTGCATTTTGATGTAAATGGGAATGCTTTAAAACAAACTCAGATTACAATGTTTTTCAAAAATTCTGTAAACAAGACAAATTTTTAAAAATGTGCAAAACGTAAATCTATCTCTCTTTTAGATTCCCCAAACAATCAAATTGGACCTAATGGCTTTTATACTTCCATCACTCTCTGCTTCTACTCTTCCATCTGACTAATCCTGCTGCTGATCACCCAGAAATTCCCAATTCCCAATGCTTAATGACCTACTAAAGTTAAACCATAATTAAAATAAAACAAGCTCTTTACAACCTTTTTTTTTTTTTTTTCTTTCCAAGAGGGAGTCTTGCTCTGTCTCCAGGGTTAACAGCAGTGGCACAATCTCAGCTCACTGTAACCTCCGCCTCCCGGGTTCAAGTGATTGTCCTGCTTCAGCCTCCCGAGTAGATTGGATTACAGGTGTGTGCCACTGTGCATGGCTAATTTTTTGTATTTTTAGTAGAGACGGGGTTTCACTGTGTTAGCCAAGATGGTCTTGAACTCCTGACCTCAGGTGATCTGCTTGCCTCGGCCTCCCAAAGTGCTGGGATTACAGGTGTGAGCCACCGTGCCCAGCCAGTCACAGGCTATTCGAGTCCAAAACCTAGAAAGATGGATGGAAGTTTATAGAAGAATTTATAACAGCTCTGGAAACACAAAGAACCTCACATGCAAATAATGGATGGCAAATGCTGAGTAGAAAAATCCTAAGATTGAATCAAGAAATTCCTCATTATGTAAGAACTTAAACTGGTTTCCAAAAGCTAGATAATGTCTTTGGAGCCTCTCTCCAAATTCTTTATTGTGAAAATAGATTATATTTTAATATAGCTCTGCCAACAAAATGATAGTTACTTAGCAGACTTCAGGAACAGGTTATTTAATACTTTTATGTAACAATCAGGTGTAAATTCTGAAATAGATGTGCCCAATCTTTCTCTTCATGGTGTGTGACCAACCTTAAGCCAGAAATAGAAAATTTTAAATGCAGCAATACCTGGAATGGGAAATAATCCTCCTGCCAAATCTCCAATTATTTTCTGAGTAATTTGAGAGCATTAGAATGAAAAGAGAATAAGACCCAGGAAAAATTGGTGTTGATGTCCTGATAAACAAAACAGTTACCTGCTTCCATCTACACATTACATACCAAGGAAGAGAGCATTTTTGTAAAGATACATGTAGAATTGTAAGCAGAAAACAACTGTGGATAAACAATTGTTTATGTACTGTGTTCAATAAGGAGCTAAAGGATAAATAAAATTAGGCAGCGGATTAATGAAAGTGTGAGAACGAAGTGCCCCATTTCCTATTTTATCCTTAAACACTCACAAAAAATTGCCTAAATATTAAATGAAAACTCCACACACTTTCATAGATATATGCAAGGAATATCTACCTTAAACTCCTGGCACTCTTACATAAATTGTGCCTCAGAGTCTATTTCAAATAACCCACTTATGTTCCCTGTCTCCTGGCCTATATCCTTTACAATTAATGTCTCTTTACAACAGAAAGTAAACATCCACTTTATTTTTTATAGGAAACAGAAGAATATACCAGGACAGTTACATCTCATGAGTTCACTGAAGTGCTTTTCTAGTTTTTATAGCCCTTAGCCGGAACTTTGAAGACTCTTCGATTTCCCTTAAATTCTATTCTTGTCCAAATATGCGAATGGCCTATTGGTATGTTCTTATATGAGGTGAGTATCTAAAACTGATTACAGCAATCTATCTGCTGTTTTAGCTCAGAAAGAATATTAAAATTCTAAATTTATGTCTTAATATTATAAAAATAAATAATCTAGGGCATGATTTATACCTAGGAAACAAAAATTCTTATATCATTTTCATCCTCACACATTTCCATCCAACTTTCCTTTTACTAACAAAAGAAGAGGAAATTCGTAAGTGCTCTCATATCTCTCTGTAAAACTGTTCATATTCCAGGTACATTTATTAAAAATCTGTTCACTGGAAACTTGATTTAGTCTTGCATCTTGAGATGCCATACTTTATGACAGGAACATGAAAATAATAGGCAGGACCCAATAAAACAGATATTAACTAATCTTAGAATATTTCTCCTCAGGAGACAAACTCTGTTCATATTGCATAATTCCTGTCATTCACTGCAGCTTGCCGAATATTGAGAAATGAGAGAGGACAAGTTCAGTGGCTCATACCTGTAACGGAGGCGGAGGCTAAGGGATCACTTGAGCCCAGGAGTTCAAGACCAGGCTGGAAAACATAGCAAGACCCAATCTCTACAACAAATTAAATAATTAGCTAGGCATGGTGGTGCATGCCTGTAGTTCCAGCCACTTGGGAAGCTGAAGTGAAAGGATTATTTGAATTTGGGAGGTCGAGGCTGCTGTGAGCCATTGTAGCACAACGGCACTCCAACCTGCATAACAGAGCAAGACCCTGTCTCGGTAAATATTAACTGATAAATTAAAATGAAAAATTTAAAAAGGTAAGGTATTTCCTGATAAGAGCAATGCTTTTTAACTTTTATTATTATTATTATTATTATTAACATAGTCCACAATTTGTAATGTTGTGGAAATAACAAGATTTATTGATTTCAGCTGAGTCTTCATTAAAACTAACCAACATGTTAAAGATATTCAAGTGCTGCACTGCCTATATCTATAAAGGTAAGGGCTCACACAGAAAATAATAATAGAGAAGAAATGCCCTTGCTGATCATTACAGCAGACAGGCAGCATCCACTAACCTTGTCCTGTAATACTCCAAAATGCTTTTTGAAGAGTTTCAAAGAGCCCATTATGAAATGTCAACAATTTATCTAGAATCTGGAAGGAGATATTTGGGAAAATATAATTGTAATTTTTAAACACCACCAGCCTTTTTACCACAACATTTGATAACACCACATGGCATAAAATGGAGTCTTGCAAAAAAAAAAAAAAAAAAAAAAAAAGAATCCACTTATTCCACTTATTCTCAATAAACATCACTGGGCAAACTTTACCAATATTACTGAGGCTATCTCTGGTGAATGTCTCATGAATCACCAGCATAATATTGTTAAACTGCAAAGGTATAACATGGAAAGAACCCAAGCTTCAGGATTCTTTTGAAAACCTCTAGATAGATTTCATACAACTATGCCTGGGATAAAATTAATAAATTGTTTTCATATTCTAAAGATGAATTGAAAATGTACCTTGCTGGACAGGTATGCTCATGGTGGAAGCAAAAGTGTTGTTATATTTTGAGTTCTCATCCTAAGAAATTCCAACCTCTTTGCTAATGACAAGGGCAACCACTTTGTTGAGACAGCAGGAAAGAGCTTTGGGAGGCCTTGCCACTGACAAAGACATTGTATTATTTTTTCACCTCAATATTTAGGAAGCTTACATAAAAGCAACAGAAATTTTAAATTTGTACTGTCAAACAGTCTGACACAACTGTGATACCTATGGACCTTATGATCTCCAACAACCATTGCTTCTCACATCAAACTAATCAAGAGTCATTCTATGACATTCAGTATTTTTCCCCTAATTCTGAACTCCACATTAATTCCTAGGTCCCCTAGGAAATACACTGAGCCACAAGGCATTGAAATATAACCTGTCCTTCCTCAGGATACTTCCAGGTAGTCTCCACATGCTTGAAAACCTGGGGACTTCATCTTCTGGAAAAGACTGAAATGCTCAGAAAAATACAGGTTTTTAGATATGCTTCCATTTCTCTTTAAAGACTTGATAGTCTCTATACTGTTGTCACAAAGATTCAAATACTCATTCTGAGACAAAACATGGAAAGATGGCCTGCGTGACTTTTCTAAAGTCAGTATCATTATAAATGTGAAGAAGGAAGGCTTAATGTACTTCTTGAGGAGAAAAAGAAATCCTCTGCTCTCTTATGATCTTTGGCTGGATGTAAAAATTAAACTGACATAAGACCAATTAATAGGAGAAATGTTTGTTTTATTAAATGTTTATACATACATGGAACCTTGAATACTCAAAGAAGTAACTACAACAGAAAGCTTAAATTTATGACCAAACACAAGACAAAGGTGCTTGGGGCAATAAATTTTGAAGAAGCATCTAGGAGACAAATAATGGGGGTGGGGGTAAAATTGGTTGAAGACAAGAGTTATTTTGGTAAGTTTGTTTGTACAGATTCATTTCAGTGTTGATACCCAGTCTCTGATGATAAGGATGTTCTCATTCTGGTAGGGGGAGAATACCTTTTTCCTGAGACATTTTATGGCCTGTTCTTAGGTAGAAAAGAATAGATTAGAGGGCCTTCCCTGCATCTGATACTTCCCAAATGCCTTCAGCTCAAAATGACTAACATGCCAAAGTAGCGCATTTGAAGTAGCATGCTCTTGTCTCCTTCATACATTGTGATGTCATCCACACAGAAGCAAAAAAATGGAGTAGGTACTACTGATGGCAAACACAGTTGGCTTCATATGGCTGTGCCATGAAGAAAGTTTAACAGGAGATACTGAGTCAGAGGGCATGATATGTCCTTTCTTTTTCCCTTTTCTTTAGCTGGGGATAGAGTTAGGGTGTAGGGACATAGGCGGAAACTACTTTCTTTACATAATGCAAAACAGAAACAAAATTGCTAAATAATTCAATTGCAACATTTTGGCAAGAAAATTATTCAAGTGTAGCTTCTAATTTTTAATATTGCATTTGTGGAACTGAGTTACATTTGGTTTCCCTGAAAAATAACATATTACCCTGGTCCAGTGAGTACAGGTTACCTTGGAGTATTGCCTCAGTTTTATCTCATAGGGTCAGTTAGAACTCACAACCTTTTTGGGGATCCTCACAGATACAAACCATTAAGGCATGAAAGTGGAGAAATGTAGATGACTAATTATGGGAAAAGATGATATTCTAGAGCAATAAGAACTTAACAAATGAGTGCTAAATCATTCCACCTTTTCACAAATAAAAGATTTTGAACTGCCATTTTCTGTTCCAGTGCTGCCTCAATTCGAGCGATGAAAGAAGTTCAGAAAGTTAGGAGGATTATTCATGCCATAAAAAAGAATTACCCAGTCACAGGCATTTCCAACAAGACAATTAGTGACGTACCTGGTAGAACACTAGCCAAAAATGGGCAAGTAGCTGAATATAATAGAACCATCATCTATCTTTGTTTAGTCTTACAGGCAAGTTATTGTGCTATCTTTGAAGTGAAGGATTTTGTACTTACATTCCTGGTGGCATTTCTAAAAGCTTTAAAGTTGTCAAATAAATTTTAGACAGAAATATTAAAATTAGAAAAATAGATGACTTCTCAAACAGAATGACACCAAGGCAAGAAATTTCTTCTAGGTTGCCTTAGACCTAGCTCATTGGTGAGGTTTTTGAAACAAAGGTGACTGGCTCAGAAGGGTCCTTCAGTTTTTAATAATTATGCTCTTGTTAATTTGTATGATCATCGTCAGGTACACTAGTGTGATCTCCAGAATCCTAAATATTTTAATATAGCTGTTGTTTTGCCAACTAGCCCAATAAATAATTAGATAATAACAATGAAATAATCTGATCCTCATATAGATTAAAATGACTGTCACTTAAAATTTGATATGCAATCACAACACACCAAACCACAGTGCAAATCTGGATTGATCATGCTTTTGGACAATAATGATATGTACTCCAGCTCTAGGTGTATTTTGGTTTTTATAAACAGTGTATATGTCTTTTCCTTGCCTATGTTTCATTTTCCTCACGACATACGTTCAAATTAAGAGCACATTTACCAAAAAGCTACTGTAGCTCTACAATATGGTTTGTAATCAACTTTTTGTTTTGATTAGTCTTTAAAGGTATTCATCATGTTAGTAATCTTTTCAAAGAACCATATTTAGCTTTTTTCCTCTACTTTATTTGTTATTGTGCTCATCTTTCTTTTTTCCATATGCCTTTCTTCGGTTTCATTTTTTCCATATTTTCTCACAAAATATAGAAAAATACGTTATATGTTTTTAATATTAAAATTTTTATGTTCAGGCTTTTGTATTTTAACATAATTTATCAGAAAATGTATATAATTTACCTTTACCTTATATGAATATTTAGTTTTATAGTAATATTAGGTTATGATTTTTCTTTTAACATGTAATGTGTTTGCTTTGACTTTTAACATACATGGTTTCTGTTGAAAAGTAAACCATTTTATTATTATTATTGTGAAAGTTTCATGTCATTTTATCCTTGCTACTATGAGGATTTTACATTAATTTTTCATCTTAGGAATTTGACTATGGTATATCTATGTGTGGTTTTTCTTTGTATTTTTCTTTTATGGAGACTCCCAAGCTAGATTCCGTGGGTTAAAGTTTTTCTTCAGTTCTGGAAAATCATTAGTCATTACTTTTTTGAATATTTATTTTGACTTAATATCATTTTCATTCTAGCTTTCCAATTAGACTTAGAGCTTTTGCCGGTATTCCACAGCTCTCTTATGCTTATTTCTTCATTTTCTTTCTGTTCATCTTTTTCAGTTTTTTTTTTTTTTTCTATTCACCTAAGTTGCATCAGAATGTTCTTCAAAATTTTTTATTCTGTAGTTTTTCAGACTAACAGCCCTATATTCTGCCATTAAACATATCCAATAATGTCTTGATCTCAGATATTTTTCAAGTTCTAGAATAATTAATTTCTAATTATTTGTTTAAACTCTTTAATTCTGCATATCTTTAGTTTGTATTCTTTTCATATCTTTGGATAAAGTTATAATCATTAAAGTACATGTTTAATAACAACTATATTGAAATAAACTGGGGTTTATTTTTATTTTTTCCTGATTTGAAGATTTCTTATCAAAATAAGTTTTATATGTCTTTTCCAAGTTTAGGGTTTACTTTCATTTTTAATTTAATTTAATTCAGAAAAAGCACACATTTTATTTTTAAAAAATGTCTGTTTGTTTTTGTTTTCCCATTTTATATGACACATAGACAGCATATACGTGTATGTATATGTTTGGATCCCAGAGTAGGCAAATGAGGATAAACTTACTGTACCATATTGATCAAACTATCTACATTTTTGCATAATTAAAAAATAATAAAACCAAAAGAAGAGTATGTAGTGACAAAATCTTAATTTATGGAAAATAATTAAGTGGAAAATTCAAAAGTGATAGGTCTTTAAATTGTCTTTTATATGTGACTTATGTCCACCAATTTTTCCCTCTTTCTTAGTAATAAATTTTTGTAATTGCTTAGCTATTTATAAAATGGTTTTCTACAAATAGTATCATTTTAACTTGATTCACCTGCTAACCAAATACTTAATGATTGCGTTAGTCTGTTTTCACACTGCTGATAAAGACATACCCAAGACTCGGCAATTTACAAAAGAAAGAGGTTTAATGGACTTACAGCTCCACATAGCTGGAGAGGCCTCACAATCATGGAAGAAGGCAAGGAGGAGCAAGTCACATCTTATGTGGATGGTGGCAGGCAAAGAGAAAATGAGGAAGAAGCAAAAGCAGAAACCCCTGCTAAATTCATTACATCTCATGAGACTTACTATCACTAGTATAGCATGGGAAAGATCTAGCCCCATTATTCCATTACCTCCCCCTGGGTCTCTTCCACAACATGTGAGACTTCTGGGAGATACAATTCAAGCTGAGATTTGGATGGGGACACAGCAAAACCATATCATTCTACCATGGTCCCACCAATCTCATGTACCCACATTTCAAAACCAATCACGTTTTCCCAACAGTCCTCCAAAGTCTTAACTAATCTCAGCATTAACCTAAATGTCCACAGTCCAAAGTCTCATCTGAGACAAGGCAAGTCCTTTCTGCCAATTAGACTGAAAAATCAAAAGCAAGCTAGTTCATTCCTAGATACAATGGGGGTACAGGTATGGGGTAAATACACACATTCCAAATGGGAGAAATTGGCCAAAACAAAGGGATTACAGGCCACTTGCAAGTTTGAAATCCAGCAGGGCAGTCAAATTTTAAAGCTCTAAAATGATCTCCTTCGAGTCCAGGTCTCACATCCAGGTCACACTGATGCAAGAAGTAGGTTCTCATGGTCTTGGACCCTTCAACCCAGCAAGGTACAGCCTCCCTCCCAGCTGCTTTCATGGGCTGGCATTGAGTGTCTGTGGCTTTTCCAGGCACACAGTGCAAGCTGTTGGTGGATGTAACATTCTAGGGTCTGGAGGATGGTAGCAGTCTTCTTACAGCTCCACTAGCCAGTGCCCCATCCGGGACTCTGTGTAGGGGCTCCAACTCCCTTCTGCACCATCCTAGCAGGGGTTCTACATAAAGGCACCAGTCAGGCAGCAAATTGTTGCCTGGGTATCCAGGCATTTCCATTCGTCTTCTGGAATCTATGTGGAGATTCCCAAACCTCAATTCCTGACTTCTGATTACCCAAAAGACTCAAAACCATGTGTGAAGCTGCCAAAGCTTGGGGCTTCTACCCTCTGAAGCCACAACCTGAGCTGTACATTGGCCCCTTTCAGCCATGGCTAGAGCAGCTGAAACACAGGGAACCAAGTACCTAGGCTGCACACATCATGGGGACCCTGGGTCATATCCATGAAACCATTTTTTCCTCCAGTTCCTCCAGACCTGTGATGGGAGGGCTGCTGTGAAGGTCTCTGATATGGCCTGCAGACATTTTCCCCATGGTCTTTGGGATTACCATTAGGCTCTTTGCTACTTTTGCAAATTTCTGTAGCTGGTTTGGATATCTCCACAGAAAATGGGCTTTTGTTTCCAATTGCCATCAGGCTGCAAATTTTCCAAACTTTTATGCCTTTAAAACTGAATGCCTTTAACACTACCCAAGTCACCTCTTGAATGCTTTGCCACTTAGAAATTTCTTCCACCAGATACCCTAAATCATCTCTCTCAAGTTCAAAGTTACACAAATCTCTAGGGGTAAAATGCTGCCATTCTCTTTGCTAAAACATAACAACAGTCACCTTTACCTCATTTCCAAACAAGTTTCTCATCTCCATCTGAGACCACCTTAACCTGGACCTTATTGCCCATATCGCCATCAGCATTTTGGGCAAAGCTATTCAACAAGTCTTTAGGAAGTTTCAAACTTTTCCACATTTGCTGTCTTCTTATGAGGCTTCCAACCTGTTTCAACCTCTGCCTGTTATCCAGTGCCAAAGTCGTTTCCACATTTTCAGGTATCTTTTCAGCAATGCCTCACTCTATTCATACCAATTGACTGTATTAATCTGTTTTCACACTGCTGATAAAGACATACCCACGATTGAGCAATTTACAAAAGAAAGAAGTTTATTAAACTTCGAGATCCACATGGCTTGGGAGGTTTCACAATCGTGGCAGAAGGCAAGGAGGAGCAAGTCGCATCTCACATGATGGTGGCAGGCAAAGAGAAAATGAGGAAGAAGCAAAAGTGAAAATCCCTGCTAAACCTGTCAGATCTTGTGAGACTTACTATCATGAGAACAGCATGGGAAAGACCTGCACCCATGATTCAATTACCTCACCCTGGGTCCCTTCCACAACACGTGGGGATTCTGGGGGATACAATTCAAGTTGAGATTTGGATGGGGACACAGTCAAACCTTATCAATGATGAAATAAAGCACATGTAAATATATAAAGTAAAATATTTGATAAATAACTTTCCTTAAGTCATATTACTGGCAAAATCATGAGCTTTTGCTAGGGGCTAGTTATAATCTTGCATCGTAATTAAGACAGATTAAAACAGAGAGGATTAAAGTTTAAACACCCTCAAAAAATTTTTGACTCAATCATTTTACATAAGCTCATTTGCCAAAGTAATATTTCCTGTATGACTAATAAAGTCTAGTAGAAAGGTTGACCCTTTGGTCATAATGCATTAATTATTGAAAGTAATTTTTGCAACACTTGATAAAATATTATATTAAGTAGTGATGACTACTTTTTAAATCTCCAGTTACTCTCTCCAAATAAATTCATTTCTTAGAATTTAAAACTTATAACGTGAATGAATATGGTTTTACATGCTATTATCAGGTGTAAGCTAGCTAGAAAAAAGACAGGAGAGAAAAGAGACATGAGAAAATAATATACAACCCATATTTAATTTACTAATATAATTTTGAATTAAAGTTTAAAAAATTGTTACTATATCAAATTCTGCCTTTATTGATCAAAACATTTTAAATGGTGAAGGTGCTATCTGATTCAAATAAGTGACTAGCCAGTGACTCTGTATCATATCAAAAGAAATTTTAATTTTAAAGGCTGTGAGCTGGGTTGTTCTGCTCCAATGCTGAAAAATAGATGTGAAGAAACTAGACAAAATGAGTGTGCATGTAACCAATGAGCATTAAAATTAATGATTGTAGAAAGCTGAGGCACAGATGAAAGATGTTTTGCTCTTAGACATATATAGAAAGATTTAATTGGTAAAATCAATGTCTTTGAAGTAATTTACTGAGAATAGGTAGTCATTCGTAATAGTGATTATTCTGAAGTAAGTGGTAAAACGTATTTAATTTAAGTCATATTATCATTGAGATAAGTGAATATTCATGCTCCAATCTTAAAGCAATTCTTTTAGCAAGAACAAAAATAGCATAGTCAACTTAATGCTCTAAGTTTCTGAACTTTTGTAAGATGAATGCCCCTAAATGAAAAGGTGTTCATGCCTAAATGAGCATATTGAATATAAAGCAATTTAACACAATGAAATTTTTCTTAGATGATGCCTTCTCCATGAATTAATTTTTCCAGCAGTTGAATTAAGTTGTTAAAGATAATACTACGGTTAAGATCATTACATGTTATTTAACTTTTGTCAGCATTTCAAATTTGTTAGATATTTATAAATTAACTATAAAGGGAAGTATAATAAAATAAGAGAAAGATGTAACAATATGTATTTGAGACTGATATTTAAAACAGAATTATATTTTAACCGCATTATGTATTGTTATTGATTTTATTATTATTATTATTTATTTTTTATTTTTTTGAGATGGAGTCTTGCTCTGCTGTCCAGGCTAGAGTGCAGTGGCACTGTCTCAGCTCACTGCAACTTCTGCCCCCTGGGTTCAAGAAATTCTCTGCCTCAGCCTCTTGAGTAGCTGGGATTACAGGTGCATGCCACTACGCCCAGCCAATTTTTTTCATATTTTTAGTAGAGATGAGGTTTCACCATGTTGGCCAAGCTGCTCTTGAAGTCTTGACCTTGTGATCCACCCACCTCGGCCTCCCAAAGTGCTAGGATTACAGGTGTGATGTTATTATTATATTAACAAAGAGGTATGGGCCAAGAATGTTCTAAAAATATAGAGCAAAACTTTTAAGTGAATTGTTAATAGCTAAGTTCATAAATACTAAAAAAAACCTATAATTGGGACAAAATTAAATTTCTCTGAAATGAAACAATTTTTCTTAGAAATCATTACGGGATCTGTGTAAGTCCTTCAACAAAAACTAAAACTTTGAATTAAAAACTTTTATGTTTTTATTTTTGAGAGTAAGATTAACTATAAAATTTTTCTCATGAAATGAATAATTCTTCATTTTGACATACAAAAATTTAACTAAGCTCAAATTTTGTAATAAACTTATGGACATCTATATTTTGTTTACATGATGTGATGTCACTCCTGTCAGTCCTTTTTAGTGTGTCCAGATATTTGTCTTTTGCATGTAATTTGTCTATACCATAAAAAAACTTAAATCATTTAGCAAATAATTTACTGAGTACCTACTCCATGTAAGGCAGAATTTTGTGTAAGTCACTGAAGTGACTGCCATAAATAAACAAATAAAAATCCTGGACCTCCAGGATACATTTTAGTTTGGTTGGAAGTGGGGATAGGATCAAATAGGATCAAAGTGAGTCAGTCACCACTTGAACATGTGCCATGCTCATCTTGGGCATATTTTGGATTACCAATAAAAACATATAGGTAGAAGACAGGGTACTAAAGTAGGAGTTGGGGCTTGACCCCAGAGGTAGGACTGGGACACCAGACCAAATTGAAGACTAGCTAAAACAGGGACAGGGTGGAGGCAGCTTTTCATAAGACATGCTCAGCAGTGTACCATGGCAGTTTACCATTACTATGGCAACATCCAGAAGTTACTGCACCTTTCCATGTCAACCACCCGGCAACCCAGAAGTTACCACCTCTTTTCTAGAAATCTCTACATAGTCCACTGTTCAATTTCTGTATAATTAAAAGTGGGTATTAATATGACTGCAGAAATGCCTCAGAGCTGCTACTGTGGGCACACTATTTCCGGTGTAGCCCTGCTCCACAAACAGCAGTACCTCTGCTGCTGCTGTACACTGCCACTTCAATAAAAGTTGCTAACACTATCAGCTGGCCTTTGAATTCTTTCCTGGGCAAAGCCAAAAACCCTCCCAATAATAAGAATGATGAGGCTTAACTGCTCTGCACCATTACCACTACTACCCTAACTGTTGTTTACAGTTGTGTACTATATTTGAATATTTATCTCACTGTGTTTCAGGCAACACATCCTTTACATTCATTAGGGAGGCTGAGGTACTGAATTTAGTAGCTGAGTTTCAGCTCCAGACCTTATATAGGTTTGAGATTTTTACTTATGTCTTAAGATGCACATTGTAATCTCATTACCAAGTCTTGTATAATTTCACCTGGCCACGTGGCATCACTCACTATTTATCGTTTTGTATTTCTATTTAATTTTTATTTCCAACACCTGAAGATCTAATGCTTTGTTGCCAATCACAAATCATAATTCTCAAATGGGGGCCGTTTTGATGTTGGTTTCACACATCTCTGAAAATGACCCAAAAATGTTTTTTATAAAAAGCCTTAAATTTGGAAAGAAAAGCAAGTTGATCTTAGTTGTATACTTTATTGCTGTAGTTACATAAACTTTTCAATAAGTACAAATAAACCAGCGAAAAGCAGTGAAATAATTCTTATTTAATTTGGTTAATAAGAATAATCTCAAACTTTAAAGAGAAGCATGAAAACTCTTCATTACACAAAAGCATAAAACGTGTATTGTTTCTCTTTATCACTCTAATATCTCAATACCAAAGCACCAAATAGTATCTATGAAATATCAGCATGGCAGTAATAATTACTGGTAACACAATTTCAGTTTTAATTGTTACCATAATAAAAATGAGAGAAAATTAGAACTTTATAAAAACATTATCTAGCATTTTCTTATCAATTCAGCAAATGGCTTTATTTTCTATCATATTAGTAAAATACAACTAAGTTCAACCAGCTGATCATTTTACTTTCTCACATTAGATTTTCGGTTTCTTATTTTGTCTTACGACTGTCTAATCTCAGTAGCTCAAGTCAAAGCCTAATGGTCTGTAGCAAAGCTCAGCCTCAAAAATCAGAATCAGGTGAATGTTATGTTAAATAATATCTCATTAAAAAAAGCTCACATGGCCTTATTATCTAGTCTTCTAATTTCAAAATATTATTTCTTTACAAAATCTGATACTTCTCTGTCAAATATCACTAATTATCACATATCATGTACTATGAAATTTCTTCTTCCCAAATGTTTTTAAAATACAGTTCACTAACATCTTGATTGTTCCTTCTTGCTATCTTTTAAATTCGTTCCTCTCTTTATATGCTGAAAATATTCTCAGGCTTAATTACTGGAACCCTCCATAAAGGCAGATGTCTGATCAAAATCTCAGACTTCTTATGTAACCCCAATTGTGGGTAAAGGAATAAAAGTTTCTTGGAAATAATAATAAAACATACTGGTTTCTGTTCATCTAATTTTCTAAATATCACTAAGGAGGTCAGCTATTAACTTGTCTGAGATAAAATGTGAAGCGAGACATACTTATCAGAGAAAGAATCAGAGAGTGCATTAATCTAGTAATGGAAAACATCCACTGGAATATTTGGCAGAAATGTAATGAGTCATGCAAGCAAACTGAGGACAATATACACAGATCATCATGCTGATATGGAGGAGCAATCAAACAAGAAGATGTAATGATTTGCTTTCTTGTTATCAGAAGTATAAAGTGTGAGGTGAGCTGAAAACAATGAAATAGTTTAATAAAATAGTATTATGCTCTGATCCCCAATCTATTCCTGATTATAAAGTAAAAATAAATATAAGTAAATTAATAATTATAAATTAGAAGCTGAGGATGTCAAACTCTTGCAAAATATTATGAGAAAGTCCAGAGAAGAGTCTTGATGTGTATCTACTAATAAAACTAAATTAGAAGAGTATGTGTACTAAAATATTAACTTGAATGTGCATATTTAAGAATCTCTTAAGAGCTACAGACCTATTTTATTGGGCTCTGGTCTGGTCATGGTCAGGAGAAAGAGTAAAGTAAATATTCCTTGAACATGTATTTGTTCACTTAACCTGCTGATTACATTGTTGTATGGGAAGGAGTATGAATAAAACAGAGTGGGTGGATACATTCATAAGGAATATATTCGTCAGTCTTCTGAAATTAAAAAAAAAAAAAAAAAAAAACTACTCACATTAGGATTTATTTGTATCCTGAAGTGCACAGCTAGCATGGTGACTCAAAGTTGTTTTCAGAGATTCAGTCTGTTTCCATCTTTTCACTTTCACACTTCAAGGCTCAGTTTTTTAACACATGTTTATGGTTTTGTGGTAATATATTTCCTTTTTCTAACCAGGCAGGAAGGAAGAAAATATTATGGTTGTCATCTGTGTTGGGGATGTAAGCTGAAATGACCACCTGATTATGTCCCATTGGTCGTAATAGTGTTTCATGATCTCATATATTTTATATAGCACATTGCCACCTGTGATGGTTAATAGTGTCAACTTGATTGGATTGAAAGATACAAAGCATTAATCTTAGGTGTGTCTGTGAAGGTACTGCCAAAAGAAGTTAACATTTAAGTCAGTGGGCTGGGAAAGACAGACCCACCCTTAGTCTGGGTGGGTACAATAGAATCAGTTGCCAGCATGGCCAGAATAAAAAGGAGGCAGAAGAACGTGAAAAGACTAGACTGGCTCAGCCTGCAAGCCTATATCTTTCTCCTATGCTGGATGCTTCCTGCCCTCGAACATCAGACTCCAAGATCTTCAGCTTTGGGACTTGGACTGGCTTCCTTATTTCTAAGCTTGAAGATGGCCTATTGTGGGACCTTGTGATTGTATGAGTTAATACTTCTTAATCCTATCTTATAGGATATATACACACATACACATATATGTGTACACACACATATATAGGATATATATATGTCTTATAGGATACACACACACACACACACACACACATCTATCCTATTAGTTCTATCCCTCTAGAGAACCTTGATTAATACAGATTTTGATACCAGGAGTAGTTCTAGAGGAACAGAATATTAAGAATGGAGTTCTTTTGTTGGTTTTGGGAATTCTGGGGATGGCTGCTTAATATGATTAGACCCCAAAGTGTTAAGGACTCTACTTCTAATAGTATGGTGAACACTGATAGTCCTTGGCATAAACTGTTCAGAGAGTTATGCAAAATAATGCATTCAATTGACACTCCTGATTCACTGCTCCTGAGAGGCAAGGAGTTTAGTGACTCTACATAATACTTTTGACTATATGTGAAAAAATAGGAAACATAATGAAGTTGGTTGGTTGTGCCTAAGTTCACTGGACAAAGTCATGAAAGGAAATAATAAACTTGAGATTCTAACTCCCAGCTTCAGAAACAGATACTTAGCCTCAAGTCTGCTAAGATTGCCCTGAGTGAGGGTCTTATCTCCTGTGGAGAAAGAACTGAAATTGTGGAAAAACAGACACAAGCTCTTATCATGTGAGTGGCTGCCCTGCAATGAAAGGTGCATGCACAGCCTCACTATGTGTCTACTGTTAAACTGAGAGCATTGACTGGAAAAAAAATGAGACCCTACAACTTGGAATGGGGAGGTGTGAGAGGACCCTAGTGAAACTGGGGAAACTGAGCTTGTAAACACTGATGAACCTTTTTTTTTTTGCCAGAAGAAGCAGATTCCCTATCCCCAGTATTGGCAACATCCCCTCCCTGACCCACGCTGCCATTGGCCTTTGCACCTTTGTCTGAGGAGATAAACTCTGTGCCGCCTGAGGCAACAGCGATGGCCTCCCCTGAGGCAGTTGTCAGGCAAAATAATGTTGATTCTCCTCAGTAGCCACCCCCAACACCCCTGTTTGCTTCTAGACCTATAACTAGACTAAAGTCCTGGTGGGCCCCTGAAGGTGACGTTCAGAGTGTGGCCCACGAGGATGTGTGCTACACTCAAAAAAAAAAAAAAAAAGCTTTAGTTTTCTAATTTATATAAGCAAAAATCTGAATAACAAGCCTGGGAATGGAAATTAAGGGTGTGGGATAATGGCAGAAGGAATATAGAGTTGAATTAGGCTGAATTTATTAATTTGGGCCTAATAAGTAGGGATTCAGCATTTAACGTTGCAGGTTGAGGAGTTAAAAAAGGTTCTAATAGTTTATTTGCTTGGTTAGCTGAAATATGGATTAAAAGATGGTTCACTGTGACTGACCTGGAAATGCCTGATCTCCCTTGGTTTAATGTAGAGGAAGAGAGCCAAAGGCTTAGGGCGATTGGGATGGTGGAGTGGATTAGTCACTTTAGACATATTCATCCCAGCTGAGAGGGTCCAGAAGACACACCCTTGACCAACACTTTGCACAACAGATTTGAGAGAGCAGCAGCTGCATCTGTGAAGAGCCCCGTAATTGCTATTCTCTGTATGTCAGCTCTAACAGCGGGAACCACAATCACTCAACCACAAAATTTAAATTCAATGTGAATAATTGGTTCCTGAGTTGGCAGGGGCCAAGTTGTGGTACTCAACTATCAATGGCAAGGTGGGCATTGCTACCGTAAAGGAGAGCAGAGGCAAAACAGCAATCACAATAGTCTGATTGGTGTAGAGCTCTGGCATTGACTAATTATTCACAGTGTTTCTAGAAGAGAAATTGATAGGAAGTCTACTGCATTCCAAGTTAATTTATATAAGCAGAAAACTTCCAGGTCGAGTGAACAAAAGACTAATTTGAATTATAAAAACATAGAATCTGCCCCTCAACCAATGAGCCAGTTTACAGACCCTGAACTACTTGAATGAAGGGAAGTTTGGGTCCCCTTGAGGAAGGACCCCACTACACTACCGACAATTTATGCCATTAATCTTTTTCCCTTTCTTCCCCAAGATAACTTCCAGCCTTTTACCAGGGCTGGAAGGGAAATTATCAGACATTTTGTGTACTACTGGACACAGGCTCTGAGCTGACATTGATTCCAGGGTACCTAAAACATCATTGTGGTCCTCTAGTTAAAGTAGAGGATTATGAAGGTCAGGTAATTAATGCAGTTTTAGCTCAGGTCTGACTTACAGTAGGTCCAGTGGATCCCCAGACTCACCCTGTGGCCATTTCCCCAGTGCAAGAATGCATACTTGGCATAGATATATTTAGCAGTAGGCAGAACCCCCACATTGGCTCCATGACTGGTTGGCTAAGAATTATGATGGAAAAGGCCAAATTAAAGCCATTAGAGTTGCCTCTACCTAGAAAAATAGTAAATAAAAAACAATATCATATCCCTTGGAGAGACTGCAGAGATTAGTGCTACCATCAAGAACTCGAAAGACACAGGAGTTGTGATTCCCACCACATCGCCATTCAACTTTCCCAATTGGCCTGTGAAGAAGACAGGCAGATTTTAGAGAATGACAGTGGATGTTCCTTGTCATAGTTCATATTAATATATTAGGTTGAATTTTATACAATTACCAATATTCTACTATTTTGTCCCATATATGTGTGTGTATATATATATATATATAAATTTAATATGGTTCAGCACAAGATATCATATATAATTCCCAGTGTTTTCATTTTTTATGCATTTCAAGGTTTATGTTTGACATTCTTGCCTTTCTTCCTGAAGCACTCGCTTTATTTATTTTAATCAAGGTTTCTGGCAACAAATTTCTCTTTATTTTATCTTTTTTTTTTTTTTTTTTTTTTGAGTTTTTGAGTCGGAGTCTTGCTCTGTGCCCGAGGCTGGAGTGCAGTGCCGCAATCTCGGCTCACTGCAAGCTCCGCCCCCCGGGGTTCAGGCCATTCTCCTGCCTCAGCCTCCGAGTAGCTGGGACTACAGGCGCCCGCCACCTCCCCCGGCTAATTTTCTTGTATTTTTAGTAGAGACGGGGTTTCACCGTGTTAGCCAGGATGGTCTTGATCTCCTGACCTCGTGATCCGCCCGTCTCGCCCTTCTATAGTGCTGGGATTACAGGCTTGAGCCACCGCGCTTTAAATATTTTTCCCTGGGAATTGTAGGGGTTGAAAAACCTTATGTCCATTCTCCTAGGATCCTAGCTGGGTCCAAGAATTAAATTAACATAGCATAGATTAACAGGAGAAAATTTTGATATATTTGACATGGCACAGGGACCCTTATAAAGAAGTAAAGACCCTAAAGATGCAGTTGGAGTCAGGTACTTACATAGTGGATTGGACAAAATATAGTAAAATGTAAAAATGTGACTTACGTGTGGAGGCTTACTTAAAAGATAACAGCCATTCTAACAGGATCTTTACCATATTCTTTGGATCTCAACTGCTTGCCCTTGAGGATAAGAATGTTACCCTTTGCTCTAGTACAGGTAGAGAATCTTTCTGACAGGAATTTCATCTCCTGCTCTTAAGAAACAGCACGAAGCTCAAATGAAACAGCACCAAGCTCAAATGATCTTTTGGCATCTGCTCTTTTTAAAGTGTCTTTAATTTAAATAGTCAATATGGCAGAACAGCATATTTTAACTCTGTCACAGGATTGAATTAAATATGAAGATTAGCTTGAGGGAGAATCACATATATATAAAAGACTGAATCTTATAAATCATAGACTTCTCACTTGGGTGTTTTTATGACACTCCATAGTGAAATTTGACCTAGTCAAATTAAGAATGAAGCAAGTACTTCCTAAGTAAACATATCCTTTCTTACGTATTTTCTTCTCTCACATGTAAAGCACTCAGTAAATATTTGCTTAACGTAATTTATTTGGTAATTAGTGATAAGTATGCCCGCATCACCTCTACCACTGGGAACAGTAGTGCCTGAAAAGTTAGAACAAACATCCATCTATCTCCACAGGAGGTAGTCAATAAAGAGACAAATTAGTCTCCCTTCTGTTTTTCTTCATATACTGTGTTCTCAAATTGACTATGTTTCATTTAAATTTCATTATTCTGTAATTACCTTCCATGAAAGACAGCTCAAAGAAGCATTCTCTGAGCATTTGTTGACACATACAATGTAATTAATATCAAAGGAATATAATTGACCTCATGCAGCAGGCTAAACATATTTCATTCCTATTTTAATGCTTAAATATAGTGTGAGAAAACTTAGTCTATCTGAACTGAAATAATTTAATAAAGGATAGTAAAAGAAAATTGAAACTATTATATAGTAGTGCAAATAGATTCCATGATGGCAGAAGGTTCTACAGATTAGTTGAAGAGTTTTCTAATCGCAATAGAGACAGGGAAGATAACTGCTTGCAAATTCTCAATGTAAGAGGCCTCCACATAGGATAATTAATATGAAGAATATAGAGAAAGTCATACATGAAAGTGAGAGAAAGAGGATACATCAGAGAAACAGTTTTCTCAACCTCTGCAGGAAAAAAAGAAAGTCAGAAGTAAGTGGAACATGATAAAAAGAATAGTCAACTTTGGAAGTTACAGGACACTAGTAATGAAAACCTGTCATGAGTTGGCAAATGAGAAAAATAAATACATTGAAACAGTAAATAACACCTGTTGCCTGATGGTTTTTCTTTGCTTTTTGTTTTTGTTTGTTTGCTATTCATTTGCTTTCCACTAAATTCAAACTTTGAGCAAATATCCATCAATTATTTTTAATGTAGGAGGTGTCATAAGAGAACTGGTACTGTGGTTTGCTTACCGAGGAGTGCTGAAGCCAAGTTCACTGAAGCAAAGTTAAAGGGGAGGTGACCAGACAAGATCCTCATTTCTATGATTTTTTTACCTCTTTGAATAAAAATAATGGCTCTATTTCTTGAATATTTATAAGGGAAGAAATGGTAGTATTTGATACTAGCCACATAGTCTGTTTTATAAAGAGAAATTTAAATTCAATAATCTTTTTGAAAGCCAAAATTCTACTTTTTTTTAAAAAAATGAATTATTGGTTTCTCTTTACAACTAGCACTTTATTCCTAATTCGTAATATAACTCGTAATCTAGGGCAACCTTGAAAAAACTCTTTTACTCAGGCAAGGATGATTTATCTTTTATAAAATAGTATAGAAAGTGTGAAGAATGACAAGGTCAGCAGGAACAATATTTTGTAACATAGCGTCAATTATATTCACCAGATACCAGAAATGAAAACATTTATATCTACTTCATGAGCATTATAAAAAAAAAAAGTATTCCAATTTCAGTCATTTTTCATTTGCATATTTCTGTCAGTTAATGAATAGTGTGAATTTAGTATGTATTCCTAATTTTGAAATCATCTTACAGAAAAGGTTTTATAAACATATTAATGAAGTACATAAATTTAAATAACTTTCTGATATTTTGTTGATGAGTGGAACATAGAAGTGCTCCCTTAAATATGCAAATTTAGGGGGAAAAGCAAATAAACTGGAGAAAACATTATATTTTTCACCAAAATCTGGCCATAAAAATATTGTTTCCATAACTGCTAAATTTTATCTTCAGAAATAAAACTATTGTAACCACAAAAAAATAAACTTTTTCTTAAATGATTTCTCTCAAGGGTAAACAACTCTATAAAAAGTAACTCCTTGCTTTTCAGTAACATCCTGGGAGGGGGAGGTGGAACCAGAAGGAACAGACATATCCTGGTAATTTAATGCCTCATTGATCTCCGTTTCAATCCTCCATCTCCCACTTTCGGTTAAGCAATCAAAAATATAGTTTAGGAAAACATACATAGTTCAAGAGAAAATACAAAACTACTGCCAATTACATTCATCCCTAGGCAGAATGAAAAGGTACAGGGGGTTTCTTAGTTGACAGTGCTTTTACGTTTGTCTCAGAAACTCATTGCTGCATCCTCCTTACTATTCTCAAGTATTTTGTGTTGTGTATTTATTATAGTTAATTTTATGTGTCAATTTGGAGGTTATTTTTGGATGAAATAAACATTTAAATCAGTGAACTTTGAGCAAAAAATAGGTGAGTGGGCTTCATGTAATTAGTTGAAGATCCAAATAAAGGAAAACAAAACAAAACAAAACAATCTTCCCAAACAAGGGGAAATTCTCAAGTTGACTGCCTTTGAACTTTATCTGTATCATTGGCTGTCCTGGATCTCCAGGTTGCTGGCCCACACAACAGATTTTGTAGTCACCAGCTCCTATAACCTTGTGAGACAATTCCTTTATATATGCACGTCTTTTGGTTTTGTCTCTCTGGAAAACCCTAATACTGTACTCAGTTTGATTATTTCAAATATTAAACCAATACAAACTTTAGTTTTGTTTTTTGCTATATTGAATTTACAGATGAATATTTGGTTAAACTGGCAATCTGATAAAGGCAGAGCAAGATGGCAGAAAAGAAAGCTCCACCAATCACTCCCACTGCAAGGAAACCAAGTTAACAACTACTACACAGAAAAAAAATAAAAAATAAAAATAAATAAAAAAAAACAACCCACAAAACCTTCATGAGTACCAAAAATCAGGTGAGCACTCAGTACTTGGTTTTAACTTTATGTCACTGAAAGAGGGACTGAAGAGAAGGAAACAGCCCTGAATTACAAACACCACCACTTCCCCAACCCTGGAAGCCGTAGTATGCTGAAGAGAGCTTCTCTGGGCACTGGGGGAGGGAGATCACAGCAATCGCAAGGCATAGAACTCAGAGCTGTCCTCTTAGAGCAGAAAGGAAAACCTGACCAAACTCAGCCAATGCATACCCACAGAGGGAGCCTTTAAATCAGCCTTAGAGAGAGAGGAATCACCAATTCCAATGGACTGAATTGAGTGCCAGCAAACCTTACCACTGAGGGCTACAGCATTCTTTGTCTCCAAGTCAACTCAATAGGCAGTCCACAACACAAGAACTGCAAATCTTAGGAGGGTCTTACTGCTGAACTAGGCCCAAAGACAGTGGACTGAAGGGGCACCTGCTATATTGAAACTCCAGCTAGGGCAGCCAAAGGAGTACAGCATCACCTCTCCTCTAACCTCAGACTACACAGCTTGTGGCTCCAAAAGACACTTTTTAAATTCCAATCGAGCAAAGAGTGGGGAGGACCTTGCTTTATATCTAGGATACCAGCTCAACTACAGCATGATAGGACAACAGTCAGAGTCATGAGGCCCTGAAAGGAGCTGGGCACATTCCTCAGCCCCGGGCTCAAAACTCCCTGAGCCTAGCACAAACACATCCCATCCTCCCATCCCACCACCATATATCTCTCAAACTCCCTGAGCCCAGTATAAACACCACCTGGAAAGTCTCCGATAAGGGGACAGCCGTTCAAGGTTACTGAAAGCGCAGGAGCCAAAAGA
>NW_012107552.1:849215-851051 GCF_000951045.1 Mandrillus leucophaeus
ATTCTAACCCACATTCCTTTACAGGAAGAGACACAGAAAGTGAGACTGGGGAGAGGGAGAGAATGAGTGAGAGAGAGAAAGTGAGAAGGGAAATCGGAAAGAGAAAGGGGAGGAAACGGCAGACGTGGAGAGTTAGAGAGACAGAAAGAGAAAGAGACTGAGTGTGAAGGAGAAAGGACACGGGATGACAGAGAAAGAGAGAGCATGCGCGAATGAGATAGAGACTAAAAAAAGAGACCCTGTAAGTCTGTCAATCAAAGATTTAGACAGAAACGGAAAAATTAGAGAAAGGGATAGAGAGGAGGCGGCCGGCACTCACGGGCTCGCTGAAAAGGAAAGTAACTTTAAATGGCCGGCGGGGCGGACGCGAGGGCGCACTTCGTGGACTAGCCCCCCCCAGCCGCCTGACTCCACGGTGGCTTTACCCCTCCGGGAAATAAGACCCCCGGATGACACAGGAATCCCCAGGCTCCAGTACTGGCCATTCTCCACCAGTGATCTGTATAACTGGAAGACTCAGAGTGCTCGGTTTTCAGACAACCCCAAAGATTTACTGTCTTTACTGGATAGTGTTATGTTCACCCACCAGCCCACTTAGGACGATTGTCAGCAGCTCCTCCAAATCTTGTTTACCACGGAAGAGTGAGAGAGAATACAGGTAGAAGCTAGAAAGCTGGTCCCGGGGGACGATGGTCAACCGACTGCCAACCCCGACCTCATAAACGCGACCTTTCCTCTGAGCAGGCCGGCATAGGACTACAACACGGCAGAAGGTAGGGGACGGCTACACCTTTATCGCCAGACTCTAATGGCAGGTCTCCGGGCAGCTGCTCGCAAGCCCACTAATTTGGCTAAAGTATATTCTATTCTGCAAAAAAAGACAGAGAGCCCAGCCACCTACTTAGAAAGATTAATAGAAGCTTTTAGACAGTACACCCCCATAGATCCAGAGACTCCAGGAATTCAGGCAGCTGTTGTAATGTCTTTTGTAAATCAGGCAGCCCCAAATATTAAAAAAACTCCAAAAATTAAAAGACTCGGAAGGAAAGCGGATTCAGGACCTCCTTCAGATAGCCCAGCGGGTTTATAATAACAGAGATACTCCAGAGGAAAGGCAATTTAAGGCCACTGAACCAAGGTCCTGGCAGCAGTAGTACAGAAAAAACATCTACAGCCAGAGTACACCCAACCTAGGCGGCCCCCCAGGCATGATAATCTGAGAAAAGACCAATGTGCCTACTGCAAGGAGGCTGGCCACTAGGTAAGAGACTGCCTCGCTGCTGCCCAACCCGGACCTGGACGCCCCACTCCATGACTGCACCGAGATACTAGCTCAGTTGCACGGAGTTCGAGAAGACCTGCAGGATCGCCCGCTTCCTGACGCCGACCTTGTCTGGTTCACTGATGGGAGCAGCTTCATGCATCAGGGCCAGAGGTACACTGGAGTGGCAGTGACTTCAGAGACTGAGGTAATCTGGGTGGAATCCCTGCCCCCGGGGACATCGGCCCAGAAGGCCGAACTGATAGCGTTCACCCAAGCTCTTACCTTAAGGGTGGGGAAAAAGCTGACGGTATATACAGACAGCCGATATGCTTTTGCAACAGCGCATATACATGGGACCATTTACAGGGAGCGGGGGTTACTGATGGCTGAAGGAAAAGAGATAAAAAAAACAAGCAAGAAATCCTAGCCCTGCTAACAGCCCTATGGAGGCCACAAAAGTTAGCCATTGTGCATTGCCCAAGGCATCAGAAACTAACTACTCCAACTGCTCAAGGCAACTTTCTGGTGGACCAAACTGCAAGAAAGGTGGCGAAGGCTCCCAGCCAACTCCT
>NW_012107552.1:851101-853206 GCF_000951045.1 Mandrillus leucophaeus
TTCAGATAGCCCAGCGGGTTTATAATAACAGAGATACTCCAGAGGAAAGGCAATTTAAGGCCACTGAACCAAGGTCCTGGCAGCAGTGGTACAGAAAAAACATCTACAGCCAGAGTACACCCAACCTAGGCGGCCCCCCAGGCATGATAATCTGAGAAAAGACCAATGTGCCTACTGCAAGGAGGCTGGCCACTAGGTAAGAGACTGCCTCGCTGCTGCCCAACCCGGACCTGGACGCCCCACTCCATGACTGCACCGAGATACTAGCTCAGTTGCACGGAGTTCGAGAAGACCTGCAGGATCGCCCGCTTCCTGACGCCGACCTTGTCTGGTTCACTGATGGGAGCAGCTTCATGCATCAGGGCCAGAGGTACACTGGAGTGGCAGTGACTTCAGAGACTGAGGTAATCTGGGTGGAATCCCTGCCCCCGGGGACATCGGCCCAGAAGGCCGAATTGATAGCGCTCACCCAAGCTCTTACCTTAAGGGTGGGGAAAAAGCTGACGGTATATACAGACAGCCGATATGCTTTTGCAACAGCGCATATACATGGGACCATTTACAGGGAGCGGGGGTTACTGATGGCTGAAGGAAAAGAGATAAAAAAAACAAGCAAGAAATCCTAGCCCTGCTAACAGCCCTATGGAGGCCACAAAAGTTAGCCATTGTGCATTGCCCAAGGCATCAGAAACTAACTACTCCAACTGCTCAAGGCAACTTTCTGGTGGACCAAACTGCAAGAAAGGTGGCGAAGGCTCCCAGCCAACTCCTTGCACTCCAGCCCCCTGACCCGGGCCCCCGGGACTTGCCATATTTCCCTGATTATTCAGAACAAGATCTCCAGTGGATTGACAAACTTCCCTTGAAACAGATCCAGAATGGGTGGTGGACTGATACTAATGACCAAACCATCCTACCAGAAAAATTAGGACAACAAGTGTTAGAACACATCCACCGAACCACCCACCTGGGTGCTCGGCGGATGATAGACCTGATCAGACACTCTAAGCTCAAATTCAGACATACAGCCGAGATGGCCAGCAACATCGTGACAAGTTGCAAAGTCTGCCAGCTTAACAACGCCTACCCCCAATCCCAGGCTGCAACGGGAACAAGGCTCAGGGGAACCAGGCCCGGTATCTACTGGGAAGTAGATTTTACTGAGATAAAGCCAGGAAAATACGGGTATCGGTACTTACTTGTTTTTGTAGATACTTTTTCAGGGTGGACTGAAGCATTCCCCACCAAGAAAGAAACTGCTCAGGTTGTAGAAAAGAAAATCCTGGAAGATATCCTCCCCAGGTATAGCTTCCCCGTCCAGATAAGGTCAGATAATAGGCCAGCAATTAGGTGGTCCTTCTCCCCTACGCTCTGTTTCGGGCCCGTAATACCCCTTACAGACTAGGCCTTACTGCTTATGAAATTATGTATGGCAGACCCCCACCCTTAGTTCCCGGCCTAAAAGATGATCTGCTCAAGTCCGAAACAGAAAATGTCTCTGAACTCTTATTTTCCCTACAAGCCTTGCAGAAAATTCATCAAGAAATCTGGCCCAAGCTGAAGGAACTATATGAGACCGGTCCCCCGCCGACACCCCATCCGTACCAGCCGGGAGACTGGGTCCTGGTCAAGCGACACCGACAAGAGACCCTAGAACCCAGGTGGAAAGGACCACTCCAGGTACTCCTAACCACACCCACCGCCCTGAGGGTAGAAGGCATCGCATCGTAGATCCACTACACCACGTCAAGCCAGTGGACCCAACCTCCGATCTTCTGGGACCAATCACGGCGGCGGCTGAAGCACCAGACGTGTGGACTGTGGACAGAGCTAGGAACAACCCCTTAAAACTCACCCTGTGCCGACAGCATAGCTCACTGCAAACATGCAGTTAGGTAGTCTAACCCTAACGTTAGTCGCCCTAGTGGCCGCTGGAGAAATCACAAAACCAGCTCATAATCCCTTTGTCTGGAGATTCTGGCTTTATGAAAACCGAACCCACCCTGGGCAACCTCATAAGCCCGGAAAATTATTAGCCAGTGCTGATTGCCCTTCCTCAGGGTGCAACAGCCCAATTCTACTAAATTTTACTGGTTTTCAAATAG
>NW_012107552.1:854761-925575 GCF_000951045.1 Mandrillus leucophaeus
GGGCTATAAAAAGCAAACGCTCGCATTGTTCAGGGCCCTCTTGTATACTGTGTAAAGGAGGGACCAGGTTCGAACTTGTAGTAAAGATCCTTGCCGCTTGGTTTGACTCTGGACTCTGGTGGTCTTCTTTGGGGAACAAACAGTCTGGGCATAACAGCCCTCATTCCAGGTGCTACTTCCCAAATGACATTTCTAGACACATCCTGGGATAGAAGGGATGCTGTTACTTTGAAGAGAATAACTCAGTCCTGGCAACATTCATTACCTGGTAACTGAAGAGCCCTTGGTCTCGGAATAACCAGCAGTGATATCCAAGTACTACATCGAGGCCCTTGGGTGAGCCTCCAAGACTTGCTGACTTCAGGTAGACTCACAACATTACTATCTGTGGTGGCTACAGGATAAAAATTCTTCTGCTTGAGAAAAGCAGAGGGAAAATTAGAGGGAAATTTGTCTTGCACCTTAGGTACTGGCAAAGACATAGGGGAATAGGCACTAAGCAGACTCTTCAAATTGCTGATCACAAGACTTGACTCTTGAATGGCATTTCTGCACTTGATTTGGACAATAGGGAAGTCCACTAACATGAAGAATGAGTCCCAGGCTAGGAAGTATTCACCAAAAGATGACTTAAGAGACTCTAGGCCTTAAGGGAACATCAGTGGTAGCCTGGCAGTATTCCTCATGGCCTGACATGGCAATAGCTATGGGGTGAGGCTCCCTAACCTTTGGAAAGGAGAGAGAAGAGAGGGAAGAACTGTGTCTTGTGGTTTAAGGGCCAGCTCAGTCACAATACAAGACATCAGGTAGACTTAAACGTTTTTTGACTCTAGTCGCTAACTACTAGACAGCACTTCAGAATTCAGCTGGGACCTAGGGACCTCACCACTCTAAAGGAAGAAACACAGGCCTGGCTGGCTTTGCCAACACTGATTTTAAAGCCCCAGGGCCTTGAGTGAACATAGACAGTAGCCAGGGAGTGGTTACAGCAGGCCTTGCACAGAACCCAGTGCTACCCTGGCTTTATGTCTCATCCAGTGCAGTCACAGTAGTGGTAGCCACAGGGGTGCTTATGTCACTCTACCCCCAGCTTCAAGTGGCTCAGAATAGAGAGGGAGAGACTCTGTATATTTGTGAGAAAGTAAGGGAAGAGAACAGGAGTCTCCAACTTGTAATCCAGAGAATTCTTCTGCACCTGGTTCACGATCATCAAGGCAGGACCTCTATGAGTCTGCAGAGCCACAGCATTATTGGGCTCAGGATGCTCCCTAAAGCAAATACAGCTTAGATTACAACACACAAGTCCTTTTAAATATCTGGAAAGCTTTCCCAAGATGGGCTGCTACAAATATGCTCTGACAGTAAAGATTACAATAAATACTTAACTCTTCAATGCCCAGACACTAAAGAACGTCTACTAGCATCAGCAACATCCAGGAAATCATGACCTTATCAAATGAACAATTATAGAAAAGCAGAGATACTACATGACCTTTCACCAAGAGAATTCAAAATAGCTGTGTTGAGAAAATTCAAGATAACATAGAGAAGGAATTCAGAATTCTATCAGATTCATTTAACAAAGATGGAAATAATTTTAAAGAATCAAGCAGAAGTTCTGGAGTTAGAAAATGCAATAGGCATACTGAAGAATGCATCAGAGTCCTTTAAAAGCCAAATGAGTCAAATAGATGAAAGAATTATTTAATTTGAAGACAGGTTATTTAAAAATTCCCAGTCAGACAAGACCAAAGGAAAAAGAATAAAAAACGATGGCATGCCTACAGAATCTAAAAAATAGCCTCAAAAGGGCAAATCTAAGAGTTATTGTCCTTAAAAAGGAGGTAGAGAAAGAGATAGGAGTAGAAAGTTTATTCAAATAAATAAGAGGGAACTTCCCAAGTTAGTGAAAGCTATCAATATCCAAGAACAAGAAGGCATAGCAGTGGTTGCCAACCTTTCTGTCACGAGGGCCTGGCTTTTAAAAAGATAACTTTTTCATGACCCTTGGAGAGTGGGGTGATTTTGGGAGGAAACTTCTTAGTGTTCTCTAACCCAGGGGTTCTTAAACCCCTGCCATGGACCAGTAGTGGTCTGTGGCCACTTAGGAATCCTGAGATTCCTCAGGCATTAAGAGTCTTATAAGGAGCACACAACCTAGATCCCTCACATGCCCAGTTCACAATAGGGTATGTGCTCCTATGAGAATTTGATATCACCACTTATCTGACAGAAGGCAAAACTCAGGTGGCAATGATCTCCCACCTGCCACTCACCTCCTACTGTGTGGCCCAATTCCTAAGTGGCCATAGACCGCTACTGGTCCATGGCACGGGTTTAAGAACCCCGGGTTAGAGAACACTAAGCAAATTTAATCCAAAGAAGACTACTTTAAGACATTTAATAATGGAACTCACAAAGGTCAAGGATAAAGAACGTGTCCCAAAACAGCAAGAGAAAAGAAACAAATAACACAGGATGGAGTTCCAATATGACTGGCAGCAGACTTTTCAATTGAAACCTTGTAAGCCAGAAGACATTATTAGTAGAAGAAAAGAAATAATAAAGACCATGGAAGAAATAAATACAATAAAGAAACAAAAAGTTAGTTTCTTAAAAAGTTAAACAAAATTGACAAGAATTTAGGCAGACTAAAAGAAAAAGAGAAACTATTCAAATAAATGAAATAAGAAATGAAAAGGAGACATTAAAACTGATACTGCAGAAATTCAAAAGATTATTGGTGACTACAGGAGCAACTGTATGCCAATAAATGAGAAAATCTATAAGAAATGAACAAATTCCTAGATACATACAACCTACCAACATTGAACTGGGAAGAAATATAAAACCTGAACAGACTATTAACAAGTAATGAGATTAAAGCCATAAGAAAAAGGATCCAACTAAACAAAAGCCTGGACCTTATTCCTTCACTGCTGAACTCTACCAAAGACTTAAAGAAGAATGTATAGCAATCTTACTCAAACTATCCAAAAAAAAAATTAAGGTGGAGGGAATATTTACAAACTAATTCTATGAAGCCAGTATCACCATGATACCAAAAGCAGACAAAGACAAGTCCAAAAAAGAAAACCACAGGCCAATATCTCTGATGAATATTGATGCAAAACTCCTGAACGTAATTCTAGCAAACAGAATTTAACAATACGTTAGAAATATCATTCATCACGACCAAGTGGGATTTATCCCTGAAATGCAAAGATGCTTCAACATATACAAATCAATCAATATGATACATCATAAAATCAGAATGAAGAATAAAAGCCATACGATCATTTCAGTTGATGCTGAAAAACCATTTGATAAAATTCCACATCGCTTCATCCTAAAAACCCTAAAAACCTGGGGACAGAAGAAACATATGTCAACACAATAAATATCACATATGACAGACCCTTCCCGCTAATATCATAATGAATAGGGAAAATCTGAAAGCCTTTTCTCTGAGATCAGGAACACAACAAGGATGCTCACTGTAACCACTGTTATTCAACACAGTACCGGAAATCCTAACTAGAGTAATCAAACAAGAGAAAGTTATATAGGGCATCTAAATTGGAAAGGAAGAAGTCAAATTATTCCTGTTTGTAGATGATATAATTTTATATTTGGGAAAACCTAAAGATTCCACTAAAACATTATTAGAACTGATAAGCTCCTATAAGAATTTAATGCCATGGCTTATCTGACAGGAAATAAGAACTGATGAACAAATTCAGTAATGTTACAGGGTACAAAATGAACAAATAAAAAGGAACAGGAAATCTATGTTGCTACTATAACCAGTACCATTTCTATATGCCAACAGTGAACAATCTGAAAATAAATTTAAGTAAGTAAGCCCATTTACAATAGCCATACATAAAATTAAACAAATATCTAGGAAATAACCAAAAATTAGAAAGATTTTTGAATGAGAACTATAAAACACTGAAGAAAAAGATTGGAGAAGATATTAAAAAATTAAAAAATACTTCATTTTCCTGGATTGGAAGAATCAATATTGTTAAAATGTACATATGACTTGAAATCTACAGATTAAATGCAACACCTATCAAAACATCAATGACATTCTTCACAAAAATAGAAAAAAAAATAGCCTAAAATTTATATGAAACCACAAAAAAACCAGAATAGTCTAAAAAATCCTAAGGAAAAAAAAAATTACATTACTTGACCAAATTATATTACGGGGCTATAGTAAACAAAACAACATAATACTGGCATAAAAACAGACACATAGAAAAATGGAATAAAATAGTCAACCCAGAAACAAATTCACACGCAAGTTTCCAAGAACATGCACTGAGAAATAGATTGTCTCTTCAATAAATGGTGCTAGGAAAACTGTGTATCCACATCCAGGGGAAAAATTCTAGACCTCAATTTCTCGTCATATACAAAAATCAAATAAAAATGAATTAAACACTTAAATCTAAGATCGGAAACTATGAGTCAACTACAAGAAAATACTGGGAAAAATCTTCATAACATTGGTCTAGGCAAAGATTTTTATAGCAGTACCCACAATCATAGGCAACAAAAGTCAGTATGGACAAATGAGAGCGCATCAAGTTAAAACGCTTCTTCACAGCAAAGGAGACAATCAATAAAGTGAAGAATCAGCCCAGGCAATGAGAGAAAATGTTTACAAACTACCCATGTGATAAAGTATTAATAACCAGAATATATAAGGAATTCAAGCAACTCTATATGAAAAAATTTAACAATCCAATAAAATATGGACAAAAGATTTGAATAGACATTTCTCAAAGAAGACAAACAAATGGCAAACAGGCATATGAAAACGTGTTCAGCCTCATTGATCATTAGATAAATGCAAATCAAAACTACAATGAGATATTGTCTCACTTCGGTTAAAATGGATTATGTACTAAAGACATGAAATAACAAACGTTGGTGATGATGTCGAGAAAAGGGAACACTTGTACATTGTTGGCTATAATGTAAATTAGTGTAAGCATTGTGGAGAACAGTTTGGAGGTTCCTCAAAAAATTAAAAATTGAACTAAAATATGACCAGGAATTTCACTGCTTAGTATATACCCCAAGAAAGGAAATCAGTATATTGAGGAAATATATACATTCCTATGCTTGCTGCAGCACTGTTTACAGTAGCTCAATTTAACCTAAGTGTCCATTAACAGATGAATGGATAAAGAAAATCTGATACATATACACAATGGAGTATTATTTGGCCATAGAGAAGAATGAGATCCTGTCATTTGTAACTACATGAATGGAACTGGAGATTATTACGTATAGCGAAATAAGCCAGATACAGAAAGACAAAAATTACATGTTCCCATTTATTTGTGTGATCTGAAAATTAAAAATAATTAAACTCATGAACATAGAGAGTAGAAGGATGGTTACCAGAGGCTGGGAAAGGTAGTGGAGGACTTGAGGGGAAGTGGAGATGGTTAATGCATACAAAAAAAAAAAAAAAAAAAAGGAGGAATAAATAGAATTTGCTATTGGATCACACAATGGGGTGACTATAGTCAATAATAACCTAATTGTACTTTTTGCAATAACTTAAAGAGTGCAACTGGATTTTTGTAAATCAAAAAATAAATACTTGAGGGGATTAATACCACTCTCCCTGTGGTGTGCTTATTTCACATTGCATGCCCATATCAAAACGTCTAACGTATCCTTTAAATATATACACCTACTATGTACCCATAAATATTTTTAAAAATTTAAAAAAACCCTAGAAACCCTATTAAATAATCTATTCTTTGAGCTCTGGACTAGCGCATAGTAAATTCTCAAATATATTAAGGTATATTTGTAAATTTTCTCTTTTATTCTACTAAATCCATATTTGATTTTATGCCAATATTTACAATTTATTTTAGTATCTGACATTCTGATATCTAATCAAACTGATAAACCTCTACCATCACAACAACCCCAACCCAAATATATGTATACATTGCTCTTTGTGCCTTTAAAAAATTGATATCATTAGACATTAATAAATAGGAAAAAATTATTCATTTTTCAAACCATTTTCAAACATTTTCTGTTTCACAACTATGTTTTTTGTTTGATTTAATAACACAATATGTTCACATGAGTATTTTATTCAATTAAAAGCTGTCAATAGCTTAAAAGTCTCCTTAACTCTGAAAAACAAAACAAAGGATCAGCAACATTTTAAGCAAAAAGGCAAAAATATTACTTTAGATGTCTATTAGTTTAGTCCCTGCAGTTAATTTATGTCCTGCTCAATATTCATGAACATTTCAGCTGTCCATTAGTCCTGAAAGTTTTCCCTCTATCTTGATATCACAATCTCCAAAGTTATCAGAAATCTTCATTCCTCAGTTCCAGGAATTTCCCATCCCTTTTCTGGAAAACTCATAAATAATGCTTGTTTTGCATATAATCAGGAAATAACCGTAAAAATGGGCAACCAGCAGTCCTTGGCACTTCTCTGCCAATGGAGTAGCCATTCTTTTATTCCTTTATTTTCTTAAGAAACTTTCTTTCATTTAAAATAAACAGAAAATATGGATGATTTTATTTATCAACACATAGTATCTATCCCAAGAAAATAATTGATTCTTCACTCATCTTTCCATCCCACGATATAAATGTTTAAGCTAAGTTTCTTCCTGTCTTCTTTTCACCTTTTGAAATCTTAAGATTGATTTTATATTATATTTCAGATGTAACTTAAAGGATGTATAGCTTGTCCCTTTAGTCTTAAGAATTTTAACCTACTAGTTGTTTATATATGTATTAAAATGTAAATTGATTTATATATGTTGTAAGTTTCCTTGCTCATGAAACTTTATCCTCCTTATCTTTATCCTCTTTAGCCCTATACATGTTCCTAATTCCTCTTTATCTTGCCCTATGCATCTCTGTGCTGTTTCATTTTTATTGATTACACTTTTCTCCACTATTTGATTCAGTGTATCAAACACTCTTAATTCTTGTGTAACCACAATAATTTATAAAACTATCTGAAATGATATATAATTTACTGCCTTTTAGCTTACAGTGCTATAGTTAAGAATGTAATGTATGTCTAATTATTTTTTCTTTAACGTTTCTTCCTCTCCCAGGGTTTGTCTTTAACCTAAGCATTCCAAAGTACTCCTAGCTATGCATAGGAGTGCTTCAAGCAGCAGTAAAATGTTAAGAACATTAACTCTGATTCAGCCACTTGGCCAGATTATATGTCTATGCCATAGATTCTTCAATTGTTAAATAGTATCTAAATCACAGGTTGATGGTAAAGGTTAAGTGAGTTAATATATTACAAATACTTAGAGCAATGCCTGACACTTGGTAAGTGCTATATAAGTGCATTGTCTTTAAAATTATGATTATTGTTATTACTATTATAATCATTTTGTTATTATTATCAATCCAACCTACAAGTTGATGACTGTTTTTATTTGGAAAATTCAGAACTTTTTTCTTTCTATGCTTTTTATTTCAAGAGTGTTTACTTGTATTATTTATTTCCACTATTTAAATATTTAGTGAAATCCCACTATTTAAATATGAGTCTCCTGTATTATTCTCTTTTCACATTGCTGATAAAGACATACCTGAGACCAGGCAATTTACAACTAAATGAGGTTTAAAGGACCTAAAATTCCACATACTGGGAAGGTCTCACAATAGTGGCAAAAGGTGAAAGGCATGTCTCACATGGCAGCAGACAAGAGAAGAGAGCTTATGCAGGGAAACTCCTGTTTTTAAAACCCTTAGATCTCATGAGACCTATTCACTACCACAAGAACAGCACAGGAAAGGCCCATCCCCATGATTCAATTACCTCCCACCAAGTTCCTTCATGCACATGGAATTGTGGAAGTTACAATTCAAGATGAGATTTTGGGTGGGGACACAGCCAAACCATATCATTCAGTCCATGGCCCTGCCCAAATCTCATTTCCTCACATTTGAAAACCAATCATGCCTTCCCAACAGTCCCCCAAAGTCTTAACTCATTTCAGCATTAACTCAAAAGTTCACAGTCCAAAGTCTCATCTGAGACAAGGCAAGTCTCTTCTGCTTATGTGCTAGTAAAATCAAAAGCAAAGTAGTTACTTCCTAGATACAATGGGGGTACAGGCATGGGGTATATACACTCATTCCAAATGGGAGAAATTGGCCAAAACAAAGGGACAATAGGGCCCATGTAAGTTTGAAATCCAGAAGGACAGTCAAATCTTAAAGCCCCAAAGTGATCTCCTTTGACTCCATGTCTCACATCCAGGTCATGCTGATGCAAGAGGTGGGTTCCCATGTTCTTAGGCAGCTTTGCCCATGTGGCTTTGCAAGGTATAACCTCCATCCCAGCTACTTTCACAGGCTGGCTTTGAGTGTCTGTGGCTTTTCCAGGTGCCTGGTGTAAGCTCTCAATGGATCTACCATTCTGGGGTCTGGAAGATAGTGGCTGTCTTCTCACAGCTCCACTAGGAAGCAGCACCCCAGTAGGGACTCTGCCTCCACAACCCCCTCCAGACTTTAGGCAACAACGAGCATGAGAAGGAGTCCAAGGGGGAGCTGGGGACAGTTCAGCATGGCCTGTAGCGACTCCTCAACATTAACAGCTGGTTGATGGTGACAGGAGGCAGACAGGCTCCTGGGTGGAAATGAGTGGGTCCCCAGTGAAGCCCCACCTTCAAACTGGAGATGGCCTGAAGCATGGAGGGTCGGGTTATCAGTTCCATGGACCATAGTGAGGACTTATGGTGCTTTTCCCAGGGCTATCCATGGCCTCACATGGACCAATCAGCACAAACTTTCTCCACCAGCCAAAGAGACTTCCAGATAGAAAAGTGACACCACAAGGACCCTGTGGCAAAATCACACTAAGCCTTTTGTATTGGTCTGTTTTTACGCTGCTGTGAAGAAATTCCCAAGACTGGGTAATTTATAAGGAAAGAAGTTTAATTGACTCAGCTCTGTAGGTTAGGGAGGCCTCAAGAAATTTACATTCATGACGGAAGGAAAACAAACACATTCTTCTCCACATGGCAGCAGGAAGAAGTGTGGAGCAAAGGGGAAAAATCCTGCTAAAATACCATCAGATCTCGTACAAATTCACTCACTATCATGAGAACAACATGAGGGTAACTGCCCCCACGATTAAATTACTTCCCACTGGATCCCTCCCATGATACGTGGGGATTATGGGATGAGATTTGGGTAGGGACACAAAACCTAACCCTATCACATTTATTAGTTGAGTTTGTTGTTCTCAAAAAGTGTTTTATATAAGCGATAATGCTTTCTTGCTTAGTAATTTTCTGATTCTATGGATAACAGTGTTTCTTTTCATTCTTAGAGTTCTCAAATATTAAGTAAATATTTAAAAAATTTAAAACATTTTCAAATATAAACTCTGTTCAACAAATAATAATACCATAGTAATTAGTAATTAATTTTAGTTTGCATAAAATAACGTATTTGATTTCTTTGTCAAATAAGTTGAGAATGTTTAATTAATCATGATCTCATTTAAAATATGACCTAGTATTCTATTTTGCTAAAAACGTGCTAAAATACTTCACAAAAAAAGATTTAGACAAAACAGTGATTAGAATTTGAAACAGCATAAATTAATACGGTATTTAAATTTGGCTATTTTTAATTATTAAAGGAAATTAATATTGAGAATATTTTCACCACGTTCTTTGAAAAATTTTAAAAGTTTATTGCTTTTATCGAAACTCAATCCTGACAAATTTGCTATTTGTTTCAGTAATTTTTTGCATATCTAAATAGAAATGTATCTTATTCCAGCATTTCTTTATTATTTCTCACATAGAGATTAAGACAGGATCAAATATAATCCATATAATCATTTTTAAGAGCTGAAACTGTGTAAAATTGTTCTTCAGCTCTTTCCTACTTTCATTATTCACTGTGAGTTTTCTTATTTTAACACCCAATACTGACAAGCCTTATAGTACTGTTTTTAAGAGAATGAAGAAATACAATGGCAATAGTGGAATTATTTTTCTTGTATAAATGTAAATACAGCAAGAAAAAGAATAGCTCACTGAACAAAGTCTGTTTTTTTGGTGTGTCTTTATGTATTGATAAAAATCTGTAGTACCTAAATGCAATATATCTTCCATTCTCCTCTCAGACTCACAGACTCTTGTTGCTATTTTAAGAGTAACCAAAAAATAAGACAAAGGGTTATGGGAGACAAAAGAAAATAAACCCCTTTTATGTAAATGATTTCTGACCCACTTGTTCTCCTTGCAGTCACCCTGCTTTGACTTTAAAAATTACGTTCCTATAAAACTTATCTCATTGTATACCAAGATATTCCAAACGAAGAGCATTTTACTTATAAACCTTCTTTTCCGTGTTTGAAAGAGGACAGGAATAATTTTTGTATATTTGTCTTTATAACTGATAGTCGATGCACAGGATAAGTAATCATTAATAATTTGTTGAATGGATGCATATATGTGTTTGCCATTTTTAATTTTACAAAGCATAATCACATACTCCTTCTATGAAAACACAATTTCGTGAAAAGCCTTTGATGAATTCCAAAATCCAATCATTACTTTGTTAACCAGGGTAAACTAAAAAAAAAAGGACAATCATCTCTAAGGGAAAAAAAATGACAATGTAGGGAGTTTTTTTTGATGATTACTTTTATGTGTCAATTGGACTGGACCACAGGGTGCTCAGACATTTGGTGAAGCGTTATTCTTGGTGTGTCTATGAGGTGTTTTTAGATGAGATTGACATTCAAATCATTAGATGAGTAAAGCAGATTGACCTCCCCAATGTGAATGGATATCATCCAATCAATTTAAGAATTGATTATAATAAAAAATCTGAGTAAAAGGAAACTCCTTCTGCTTGCCTGATTGACCTGGGATATCAGCTCTTTTGGGATCTTGAGCCTGCTGGCTTTGGGACTGGAATTTACAACATCAGTTCTCCTTGGTTTCCAGGTTGCCAACTGCAGATAGTGGGACTTTTTGGCTTTATATCACAAGAATCAATTCCTTATTTTCATTATTTGTAATTTTCAAATTTAACTTGGTGGATATTAAGACAAATTATTGCCTTCCTATCTTTTTTTACCGGCATACCTTATTCTCCTTCTTTATTTTCCTGTTTACCCTCTTTGGTATGGGTGGATAAACCTCAGGGGACTTAGAAGTGTCTGACCATTGAATTTCAGCCCCAATCAATCATAAATTGAGGAATTCATCTTTAACACCTATCTTGCAAGGGTTTTGGAGGTGGTTGTGTTCTGTGGCCAAATAACCAAGGAAAAATCTGGGTTAATCAGTTTTCTTTTTAACTATATAACTTTTCTGAGCCTTTAATGTCTATTGTATGATCAATGAATAACAATATCCATGGTTAATATTTAGAAGGGTGCTGTAGAATACAGATTTCTCAAACATATTTGACTAGAATTTATTTTACTTGTGAATAATTTCTGAATTTTGTGTGTGTGTGTGTGTGTGTAATCATACATGAGAAACTCTCTACAGAAATATTATTTTGGCTTGCTTCATGAGAGTACAAGTTCTCTCTTGCTATGATGACTCTCTCCTTTACCTTCAAATGGTTTTAATTTGCAAATCTGTAAAGTGAGAGATTTGAAATATATGAGCTTTAAGATGCTTTAAGATTCCAGATTTAAAGTATTATGATTCTATAAGGCTAATGTAAATATTTCATCTTTTTGATAAGTTCTGAGTAAATCAAACGACTTTAGTCAATAAATCAGATCTTTCTCTGATTATTTTTACAAGAAAACATGCATCGTCCTAACAAGAAATAAAGATCATTTATCTCTGAGAAATACATGCACATTGAAAAATGTTTAATATGATTTATGCCCATTTGAATTGTAAACAATTTCTATGGAAATATTGTACCACACACTTTCATAGTTTGTAGATTTAGCTCTCATGGCTGTGGAACTTCTTTCAGATGTCATGTTTGCACAATCTCGTGAATAGAATAAAATGCTCAGATGTTCTTGCTGTATTTTATGCCACACGTTACTTTAGTTAGATATTTTTAAAGTGTGTTTCTTGGCATGCAATTCTATTATTATATTCTATCTTATAGTGATTTCATCCTATATCAGCATCACTTTCTGAATTTTTAGTAGCATTTTAATTAGTATTGTCTATATTTTTCAAGTTTTTCATTTTCTTTATAAGAAAACTGATATATAATAACAAACATGATAAAAATATTGAAACAGATTAATAAGAAAAAACATCTTTTAAAATTTTTACTCTATTAGAAAAGCTAAAATATTATTAAAATATTATCTGTGCTTAAAAATACTTTATCATGAGAACACAGTACATATAAGTACACATTAAGATTTGTAGCTTATTGCATTATCGTAAGTTAAGCCATCACCAAAGACAGAATATATAATATGACAAATACTGTAGAATATTTCTACTAGAAGTCTCTCTTATACTAAAGGAATCACCACCTTTTCCTCTTTCTCAAATGTACCATTGTCTTTTTTTGTTTTAAGTTTAATTTTGAAATGTATATAGACACACTCAAACAGGTTACATTCTTTCTGTTTTGCATGTGATATTATATATTTTTATCTATAGAATTTGTTCATTTTCATTGCTGTGTATAATTCCAAGTTCATTAATTTATCTATTTAATATTGGCAGATACATTCTAATTTTTTGTACTTCATATTTTCCTGATGCCTAAATATCTGCACCAACAGGTTGAGGAACACTCTGTCCAGGCTGCCAGGCGTATCAGTGTGATAAAGTTCATCTCTGCCACAAACTTCCCTTCCTCCCGTCACCTGACTGTTACCTACTGACATTCAAATGCACCAGTAAATTCCCCACATGCCTTTTGCTTTTGTACTTCTCCTGACTGCCAATAAAGTTACTCATCCATAGGCCCTTACTCTATCTCTGGGCTTCTCAAATTCTTGGTTGACGTCCTCTTCCTTCCTGTCCCCTTGTGTGCCATGTGACACCTCCTTCTTCTAGAACTATGAGGATAATATATCTCTTTCATTTTCATATGCCTCTCCATGGTGTTATTTTCTTTGCACAAACTAACAAATTTAACCATCAAAAAAATACCCATTTCAAGTAACCCATTTAAAATTTTTACAAGACAGTAGGCATTTGGGTTGTTTTCATTGTGGAATTGTTATGAACAATGCAGATATGAACATTGTAATATATGATTTTCACTGCATATGTACACGTATTTTTGTTGAACATATATCTAGGAATAAAAATCCTGGGTCAAAGATATATTTACAGTAAACTGGAGCAGGTCATACCAAAGGTGTGACTATATTATGCCAATAATGTGGAATAAGGGAGCAAGCTTATTTGTCTTACTCCATATGAAAATTTATGTTACCCAGCAACATTTATTGGAAAGGCTTTTTCTAGTACCACTGTTGTCACAAACCAGATGACCATATATGTGTGGATCTGTTTCAGTATTCTATTCTGTTCCAGTTTTCTGTTTGTTGGTGTTTGTTTTTAATACTACTACTTAAAAACAAATGGCTTTTATTGAATTTAAAACCATTTATATGTCCACCATTATCTAAAAATCATATTTGGCAACAAATAAAGCAAATGTCATTTAACAAAGAGAGATTTGTGCCAAGTTCCAGTAGATGTCCAAGGAACTGAATTGTATAAATTGACACACAATACCCATTGATATTATATAGGACTCCATCAAAACTGAACACTCTTGGAATATAAGCCATCAATGTTGACTATAGATCACAAGTTCTGCTAGAAAGGTGACTGAATTAATAACGGTTCTGGATTATATGTACAAGATGTGTTAGAACCATTTGGGGGCAATCTGTTGAAGATACAACCAAAATTTGACTGTATCTCTGGAAAAACAGAGTTGTCTCTTTTGAGTGAGGTCTATGTTAAAAACTACCAAATCAGGTCTATGTTAAAAATTACCAAATCAGCTATGTGTGTGCAGACAAGCATATGCATACCTCTGGAGAAAATCTGTTAAATTGAAGTTCTAACGGCAGTGGTGATTTGTCCTGAGCTTCTGTCCCTGATGTGTTTCATTGCAAAATGTATTGGATTATAATTTGACTTATGTCATTAGACTTGAAGAGACCGACATTGATAAATCACAACAGCTAGGAAAAATACATACTTTTTGTCAATCAGATTCAAATCAGACACTTCAAAAATGGAAGTATATATTCTAACTGATAAATATGAAACAAGTTTAAACCCTTCCAATGTTTGTCAGCTGTTTCATCAATTGCGATTTGGATGACCTAGAAAAGATATGGAATAGTGAATATGCTTCAAGTACTGCTCATTAAAGGGATCAAAAACTGTAATTAATATACATGAATTGACTTTTTTCAAGTAAGGAAATGTGTTAACGTTTTAAAACTAATTTGAACTCAATAAGAGATTGTTTTATTGTATTTATGGGATAAATCAAATATGAATGTCTCAGATACATTTTAAAGTTTAATAAGAAAGCTCGCTTCAAAAAAAGCCTATAGGAAATTATTTTCATCACAATAATTCCATTTATGTAAGCTGGTCATAGAACTAGCAATTTGTTTTTTAAGTCAGATTTTATGTGATTATTCCTTAATCTGTATTGTAAGTTGGATTATCCCCAAAAGATAAATTCTAGTACTAACTTCCACGACCTATGAATGTGATCTAATTTAGAAGCTGAGTCTTTGCAGATGTTATCAGGTGAAAATTGTCATACCTGTTTAGGGAGGACCCTAATCTAATTACTAATGTTCTTTTAAGACCAGGAAAACTTGAACACACAGATGCACAGCGGGAAGACAATGTTAAAACACAGAGGGAGGAAGGTCGTGTGATAGTGGAGCAAAGGCTGTTATATAAATGTATCACTCTGATTTTTTTAAACTGCCTAATTTTTAACATCCTTAAGCAAATATCGTTGTGCAACTTACAATAATTCAGTATATATATAAAATTATGACATATATTTTAAAAATCAAATGAAAATATATTACTTTTCTCTGAATAATTTTGAATAAATTATCTAGAGAATTTTATATTCATAATTTGAAAGCTAAGTTATATTAGGAGCCCAACAGGTGTTGCATTGGACTTTTAAATATCAAACATTGAGCAAACTAATTTCTATCTGTCAAATTAACTATATTGTCTTTTATACATGTATTTATAATCAAACTATTTACTAGTGACAGTAAATAAACATTAAAAACATGGAAAAATTAACAGCATTTGAATTCCTGGTTTCTTTTTGTAATTTACATTTATGCAATATATATATATGTATACACACACACACATACACATAATATATATAAACATTGTTCTAAAATCCTATTTCTTAAGTTTTTTCAGAAATACTGATATTATATAATTATAAATAATTTACATATTTTACTGGAGTCATTTCTTATTATTTTATATAAGTAGAGATTTAAAACTCCTAATGTGGGACACAAAAAATTCCTTAGGAAATGTACATATGCATTGGGATGAATCAAATATTAATGTCTCAAATACATTTTAAAGTTTAATAAGAAAGTTCACTTCAAAAAAAGCCTATAGGAAATTATTTTCATCACAAAATTTCCATTTATGTAAGCTGATCATAGAACTAGCAATTTGTTTTTTATATCAGGTTTTATGTGATTATTCCTTAATCTGTATTGTGGGTTGGATTATCCCCAAAAGATAAAGTCGAGTACTAACTTCCACGACCTATGAATGTGATCTAATTTAGAAATTGAGTCTTTGCAGATGTAATCAGGTTAAAATTGTCATACCTGCTTAGGGAAGACTCTAATCTAATTACTAATGTGCTTTTAAAAACAGAAAACCTTGAACATTCACATACACAGAGGGAAGACCATGTTAAAACACAGAGGGAAGAAGGCCACGTGATAGCAGAGGCAAAAGCTGAAATGATGCCATGTGATTGAGAGCTAAAGAATGATAGGGATTGCCAGTACCATAAGAAGCTAAAAAGAGGCAAAAAAAAAAAAAAAAAAAAGAGAGACTCTTAGAGCCTTCAGAGAGAGCATGGTCCTATTAACTTTTATATTTTGGACTGCTAGTCTCCAGAACTGTTGGAGAATAAATGTCTGTTTCTGTAAGCCACACAGTTTATAGCAATTTGTTATAGTAGCCCTAGGAAAATAGTATCCACTAGAAACTTGTTCATAAAACTACATATTAGATGGAACATGTAAAAAAATAGTTTTTCAACTACATTTCAAGATATGTGTTAAATAGTTTTTGTGACAGTCTTTTACACATCTGAGTGAAGGGCTAGCAAGCACCTTTTTCACATTGTGGCAGGAGAGAGATAGCAAAGGGGGAAGTTCCACACACTTTAAACCATCAGAGTTTATGAGAACTCACTCACTGTCATAAGAACAGCAAAGGGGAAATCTGCCCCCCATGATCCAATCACTTCCCACTAGCTGCCTCCCCTGACATATTGGGATTAAAATTCAAAATGAGATTTGAGTGAGGACACAGAGCCAAACCGTATTATTCTGCCCCAGGCTCCTCCTAAATTTCATGTCCTTCTCACATTTCAAAACACACTCATGCCTTCCCAACAGTCTCCTGATGTCTTAACTCATTCCAGCATTAACTCAAAAGTCCAAGTACAAAGTCTCACCTGAGAAAAGTCAAGTCCCTTTTGCCTATGAGACTATAAAATCAACAATGAGGGCTGGGCACGGTGGCTCAAGCCTGTAATCCCAGCACTTTAGGAGGCCGAGACGGGCGGATCACGAGGTCAGGAGATCCAGACCATCCTGGCTAACCCGGTGAAACCCCGTCTCTACTAAAAAATACAAAAAACTAGCCGGGCGAGGTGGCAGGCGCCGGTGGTCCCAGCTACTTGGGAGGCTGAGGCAGGAGAATGGCGTAAACCCGGGAGGCGGAGCTTGCAGTGAGCTGAGATCCGGCCACTGCACTCCAGCCTGGGCGACAGAGCCAGACTCTGTCCCCCAAAAAAAAGGAAAACAAAAATAAACAATGAGTTATTTACTTCAAAGATGCAATGGGGGTACAGACATTGGGTAAATACTCCTATTCCAAAAGTGAGAAATTGGCCAAAACAAAGGGGCTACAGGCCCCTGAAAGTCTGAAACCCAGCAGGGCAGTCATTAAATCTTAAATTTCCCAAGTAATATCCTTTGACTTCATGTCTCACATCTAGGGCATGCTGATGTAAGGGGAGGGTTCCCAAGGCTCTGGGCATCTCCGCCCCTGTGACTCTGCAGGTTATGGACACAATGGCTACTTTCACTGATTGGCGTTGGCATTGACCACCTATGGCTTTTCCAGGTGCATAGTACAAGCTGTAAGAGGATGTACCATTCTGGATACTGGATTATGATGGCCCTCTTCTCACAGCTACACTAGGCATTGCCCCAATGGGGACTGTGTGTGGGGACTTGAACCCTGCATTTCTCCTCCACACTGCCCTAGTAGAGGTTCTCCATGAGGGCTCTTCCCCTGCAGGAGACTTTTGCCTGGACGTCTAGGAGTTTCCATACATCCTCTGAAATCTAGGTAGAGGTTCCCAAACCTCAACTCTTACCTTCTGGGTATCCTCAGGCCCAACATCATGTGGAAGCTACCAAGGTTTGGGGTTTGTGTTCTCTGAAGCAATGGCCCAAGATGTACTTAGGCCCTTTTTTGCCATGGTTGGAGCTGGTGTGTCTGGGACACAGGATGCCATGACCCAAGGCTGCACAGAGCAGTGGGGCTCTACACCAGGTCCGCAAAACCATTTTTCCCTCCTGTGTGTCTGAGCCTATGATGCAAAGGGCTACTGTGAAGGCCTCTGAAATGCATTGGAAGTATTTTCCCCATTGTCTTGGTTATTAACTTTAGAGTATTCTTTAATTATGGAAATTTCTGCAGCCTTTAATTCTTCCCCCAGAAAAGGGGTTTTTCTTTTCCACCACATGGTTGAGCTGCAAATTTTCCAAACTTTTATGCCCTGCTTCCTTTTTAAATACAAGTTCTCTTTGTTTATGCAAATGAGCACAGGCTTTTAGAAGCAGTCATGCCACATCTTGAATGCTTTGCTGCTTGGGAATTTCTTCTGCCAAATACCCTAGGTAATATCTCTGAAGTTTAACGTTCCACAAATCTCTAGAGCAGGGACACAATGTCACCAGTCTCTTTGCTAAAGCATAGCAAGAGTGATCTTTACTCCAGTTCCCAATGAGTTCCTAATCTCCATCTGACACCTCCTCAACCTGGACTTTATTGTCCATATCACTATCAGCATTTTGTTCAAAACTGTTCAACAAGTGTCTAGGAAGTTCTGAAGTTTCCCTCATCTTCTTGTATTCTTCTGAGTTTTTCAAACTCTTCCAACCCCTGTCCATTACCTAGTTCCAAAGTTGCTTCCACATTTTCAGATATTTTTATAGCAATGCCCTACTTCCCTGGTTCCAATTTTCTTTATTAGTCCATTCTCGCACTGCTATAGAAACATACCCAAGACTGAATCATTTATGAAGAAAAGACTTTCAAACAGCTCATGGCCTCAGGAAACTTACAATTTTGGTGGATGGGCTAAGGGCAAGCAAGCACCTTCTTTACATGGTGGCAGGAGTGAGAGAGCAAAGCAGGAAGTGCCACACACTTTTAAACCATCAGATTTTATGAGACTTCACATACTATCAGGAGAATGGCAAGGGAGGAAATCTGCCAACATGATTTAAGATCCTCCTAACAGGTCTCTCCGCCAACATTAAGAATTACAATTCAAGATGAGATTTCAGTGGAGAGATGGAGCCAAATCATATTCACTTTCTTTGGGGCAGTTTTGCTCTTGTTTTTCTAGTTTCTCTAGGCATTAGATTGTTAATTTGAAATCTTTCTAACTTTTTGATGTGCATGTACAGCAATACAAGCTTTCCTTTTAACACTGCTTTAGCTGTTTCATAGAGATTCTGGTATGTTGTATCTTTGTTTTCGTTAGTTATATAGCTGTTTTTTATTTCTGCTTTAATTTTATTTTTTTTACTCAAAAGTCCTTCAGGAGCAGATTGCTTAATTTTCATTAAATTGTATGGTTCTGAAATATCTCATTAATATTGATTTCTGTTTTTATTGCTCTGTTCTTTTAGTGTCAAGTTCATATGTTTTGTTTTGTTTTGTTTTTAACTTGTTCACAATTGATTTACAACTGAGCATATGTTCAATTTTAGAGTATGTGCCATGTGAGGACCAGAAAAATGTGTCTTCTGTTGTTGTTTGGTGGAGAGTTCTGCAGATGTTTGTTAGGTTAATTTGGTCAAGTGGCAAATTTAAGTCACAAATAACTTTGTTAGTATTCTGCCACAGTGTTCTGTCCAGTACAGTCAGAGGGGTGTTGAAGTCTCTCATTATTATTTTGTGGTTATTTGAGTCTCTCTGTAATTCTCTTATAGTTTGTTATGTAAAGCTGGGCACTCCAGGTTTGGTTGCATATATATTTAGGACAGTTAAGTCTTCTCATTGAAGACTTTTTCATTATGTAATGCCCGTCTTTGTCCTCTTTGATCATTGTTGGTTTAAAGTATATTTTGCGTGAAATAAGAATAATGGTCAGGGCCAGGCACGGTGGCTCACACCTGTAATCCCAGCACTTTGGGATTTACATAACAAACTATTAGGCCAAGGTGAGCAGATCACGAGGTCAGGAGATTGAGACCATCCTGGCTAATACTGTGAAACCCAGTCTCTACTAAAAATACAAAAATTAACTGGGTATGGTGGCAGATGCCTGTAGTCCCTACTACTCAGGAGGCAGAGGCAGGAGAATGGCATGAACCTGGGAGGTGGAACTTGCAGTGAGCCAAGATCCTGCCACTGCCACTGCACTGCAGTCTGGGCAACAGAGCAAGACTCTGTCTCTATAAGAAAGATAAAATTAAAAAAATAAGAATTGTGGTCAACAATGGTGTCTCACTCCTATAATCCCAGCACTTTGGGAGGCTGAGGCAGGTGGATTACCTGAGGTCAGGAGTTTGAGACCATCCTGGCCAACATGATGAAACCCCATCTTTACTAAAAACACAAAAACTAGCCAGGTGTGGTGGTGGGTGCCTGTAATCTCAGCTACTCAAGAGGCTGAGACAGGAGAATATCTTGAACCTGGGAGGCCAAGGTTGCAGTGAGCCAAGACTGCGCCACTGCAATCCAGCCTGGGCAACAAGAGAAAAACTCTGTCTCTTTTTTTTTTTTTTTTCCATTTGCTTGATAGATCTTTCTCCATTCCTTTACTTTGATGCTATATGTGTCTGTGCATGTGAGATGGGTCTGTTGAAGACAGCATACAGTTGGGTCTTGCTTCTTTACTCAACTGGCTACTCTGTGCCTTTTAAATGGGGTATTTAGACCCTTCATGCTCAAGGTAAATATTGATGTGTGTGGATTTAATCCTGTCATTGTATTGTTAGCTGGTTGTTCTAACAGCTTAGAACAACGTTCTCCAGACATGATTGTGTAGTTGTTTATAGTGACAATAGTCTGTTTACTTAAGTGTGTTTTTATGGTGGCCAGTAACAGTCTTTCATTTCCATGTTTAGCACTCTCTTAAGGACCTCTCGTAAGATAAGTTCAGTGGTAAGAAATTCCCTTAACATGTGCTTTTCTAAAAGGTATCTTATATGTTTGCCTATGAAGCTTAGTTTGGCTGCATATGAAATTCTTGGTTAGAAATTTCTGCTTTAAGAAAGATGAAGATTGGCCCCTAATCTCTTCTGGCTTGTAGGATTTCTGCTGAAAGGTCTGCTATAAGTCTGATGGGATTCTTTTTGTAGTTGACCTGTCTCGTCTCTCTAGCAGCCTTTAGCATTTTTTCTTTCATGCTGACTTTAGAGAATCCAGTGATTTTGTGTCTTAGGGATAGTCATCTCTGGTAGTATCTTAGATGGGTTCTCTGCATTTTCTGTATTTGAATATTGACCTCTCTCTTGACATTGGACAAATTTTTGTGAACAATATACTCAATTACATTTTCCAATTTGCTTCCTCTCTCTCCACTTTCAGATATGACAATGAGCCATAAGTTGAATCTGTTTACATAATCTCATATTTCTTAGAGATTTTGTTCATCCTTTGTTTTTTAGTTTTTGTTTTATTTTTGAGACAGAGTCTCACTCTGTTGCCCAGGATGGAGTGCAATGGCACAATCTTGGCTCACTCCAACCTCCGGCTCCCAGGTTCAGGTGATTCTCTTGCCTCAGCCTTCCAAGTAGCTGGTATTACAGGTGCATGCCACCGTGCCTGGCTAATTTTTGTGTTTTTAGTACAGATCAGGTTTTGCCATGTTGGCCAGGCCAACTCCTGACCTCAGGTCAAACTCCTGATCTCAGGTGATATGCCTGCTTTGGCATCCCAAAGTGCTGGTGTTACAGACATGAGCCACCACTCCTGGCTTGTTCATTCTTTATTATTATTTTTTTCTTTATTTTTGTGTGAATTGATTCAAAGAACTTCAAAAATGGTCTTTGAACTCTAAAATTTCTTCCTCAGCTTAGTCTATTTTGCTGTTAATACTTGTGATTGTATTATAATTATAAAATACTTTCTTTTTCCTATATCAGATGAATTTGGTTCTTTCTTAAAATGGCCGTTACATCATTTATGTATGGTATTATTTTATTGGATTCCTTGCATTCATTAGATGGATTGTAACTTTCTCCTAATTCTCAATGATCTTTATCTGTGTCCAGGTTCTGAATTCTACGTTTGTCATTTCAGTCACTTCAGCCTAGTTTAAAACCACTGCTTGGGAACTAGTGCAGTTGTTTGGAGGTAAGAAGACACTCTGGCTTTTTGCGTTGCCAGGGTTCTTGCACTGGTTCTTTCTCATCTGTGGGGGCTAATGTTTCTTTAATCTTTGTAGTTGCTGTTCTTTGGAAGTGTTTTTGCTTTCATATTCTTTTGTCTTTGAGGGTTTGACTGTGGTAGAAGGTGGATTCAGTCAACTGGCTGTGTTTAATATTTTTGATCTGTCAGTGTGCTATATCAATTTTGGGAACTCCTTGTCCGATTTGTTTTGCTCATCTCAAATGCTCTGGTATCTTGTTGTTGTTGTTTCTTTACTATAAATGCCATATTCCTAAGGGTTTCCTGAAATATGTCTCCATAGAGATTCTTGTGAGTAGTATCCAGCAAAACCCACTCCTCCTGGGTGAGGATCACAGCCATATCTTCAAAAGCCATTGGGTCCTGCAGGTCACATGGCAATAGTGGCTGTGGCAGAGCCACTTGGGTCTCAGAAACCAAATAAGAAGAAACAGTGGATTATGCGCATGTCTAAATGAAAAGATAATCTGAACAGGCTAAGTGTGAGCAACAGGGCTGTTTATTCACTCGGGTGTGAGCAGGCTGAGTCCAAAAAGAGAGTCAACGAGAGTGGTGGGATTGGAGGTAGTTTTATAGGTTAGGGGTAAGCAGTGGAAAGTTACAGTTAGGGGCTGTTTATTGCAGGCAGGGGAAGAATGTCACAAGGTACATTGTCACAAAATGGGAGGGGTCACAGGGCACAATGTCTCAAGGTTGATTGATCAGTTAGGGTAGAGCATATTACAATGGTAGAATGTTGCAAGGTTGGGTAATCAGCTAAGACCGGAGCTAGCTGTTTTTCTTCTTTTGAGATTTTTCTGTTGTCCTAGACTTTCTGGCTCCAGGAGGTCTTCTGGATGTGTACGTATGGATCACAGAGGTCGCGATGGCTTGACCATGGTGCAGTCTGCTCAGAAGATCTCACAGAGTGGACACTGTATTAATGTATTATGTATTTCATCTTCAATTGTGAAAGAATAATAATGACATATTTTTTGTTGTATCTCTTGATATTTTCCTATGTGAATACTAGAACATAGCAGTTTTATATTTTATAACTATTTTTCTGCCAGGTAAGGAGGTTATTATTATTTTATGTTAATGTTTAAAATTTGCCTCTTCTCTTCACATTCTATATCAGTGTTTTTAACTATCGTATTGAATTTTAACTTTAATATATTAAATTCGTTTATTTTAAGTGTATGATTTCAAGAGTTTTAGTGAATTTAGTGTTGGACAGTCATCATAGCTATCTAATTTTAGAGCATTTATTCACCCTGAAATGATCCTGTCTGCCTCATGCAGTCAGTGTTCTTCCCCACTTAATACCTAGGCAACCCTATCTATTGTGTCTCCATAGATTTGTCTTTTCTGGGCATTTTAAAAATATGACATTATAAAATATGTGGTCTGTTGCATGTGGCTGTGTTCAATTAACAATTTTTTTCAGTTTTACTTATGTGGTAGCACGTATTAGTATTTCGATGTTTTATTGTTCAATACTTTTCCATTTTGTGAATATACCACATTATATTTATTCCTTCTCTGATTGATGAGCTTAAGTTTATTTCTCCTTTTTGAGTATTTGAATCAGACTGCTTTAAATATTCACTTATAAATATTTTTGTCAACATATGCTTTCATTCATCTTGAGTAAATACCTAGGAGGGAAATTGCTGGGTTATAGAATAAATTCATGTTTAAAAATTTTAGAAACTCCCAAACTGTCTTCTAAAGCAGCTGAACCATTTTACATTCCCATCAGCAGTGTATGAGGATTTCACTTTCTCTTCATATTGCCAACATCTTATTATTGTCTGTCCTTTTTATGATAGTTATTCTAATAAGTTTGAGGTGTTACTTTATTATGATTTTAATTTGCAATTTTTCTAATGAGAGATAAGGTTGAGGTACTTTCAACTGCTTATTGGCCATTCTGTCTTTTTTGGTGAAATGTCTATTCATATCATTAGTACAAGTTTTAAATTCATTGTTTGTCCTTCTATTATTGACTTGTAGTCGTTCTTTCTATATTCTGTATGTGTTGGGGTGATCAGACCCAACACCAGGCCGTGGGGGCTACAAAGTCCAGCAGAGTCAAAAGAATGAGAAAAGACAAGTTAAGAGAGAAAGTGGACCAGGGGGCCAATGCTATGGAGGCTGCAAAGGCCCTGAGCTCTGGGAGCCCACACTATTTATTGGTGAGCAAACAAAGAAACAGGTGGTGAGGATGTGGGGGTTGAAATGAAGTGGTGTATCAAGTGAATGAGCTACAGCTGTGACAGTTTAGTATTTTCCTTGAAACATATGGCTACTTGAGATAATGGGAGTGCTAGAAGCAAGGAGCCAGCAAGTCTGGACACATTCCAAAGGCCACAGTGGGTTTTACCATGGACCCTGGATGTGTTCCAAGCCCTGCCTCTGCTTCTCTCCCAACACTCAGCTTTTGTCCCAATAGGATGCAAGTGCCTTAACAGATATATGATTTGCAAGTTTACCTAACATTTTGTGTTGTATCTTTTCATGGTGTCTTTTGAAGCCCAAAACTTTTAATTTTGATGAAGCTTAATATTTCAAAAATAGAACTGATGTTTCACTCCTGTTTCATGTTTTCATCATCTTAAAAGTTGAATAAACAAAAAACATTGTTTCTGGTCATTTTATTTATAAAATGTGAATAAAATCAGTCACTCTTCAAAGTGAAGCAGGCACAAATGTATTTTAAGAGCTTCCTGAGTAATTCTTATGTGCTACTAGATTGAAAAAATGCAGTTGGAGATGGAGACCAATGTACACATTACAAAGAACTTCTCCAGGGTCAGAATCACAGGAGAAAACAAAACTGTTCTCAAGGGCAGATTAGGTATTAGGATTTTTATATGCTTGTATAATATATGCATGTATCATACATATTTTAAAATATTCATAAACAATATCAGAGGAACAGAGTGGAATTGAGAGAAATTTCTGAGAGAGTGTAGCAAACACTTTTAAATGCTTGCATAAAAGGAACATTTTGTAGAGACAGAAAAACAGCAACTTAAGTTTATGGAGAATATTTTGTTGATAGTGTCTTAAAATTGAGGGAGAAATGCAGCCTCCTCCAGTTTCATTCAGCTCCAACCCGTGAGAAGCATGGAAGCTTCTACTTCTATTCTTACAATAAGGAGAAGCTGAACAAACTCAAAATCAGTGGCTTTTCTCGGATGTATTAAAGAACAAAGATTGCATTGTAAACTAGCCAAACAAGAGAGGCAAGCATACCCAGAAAGAGGTTGTCACTTAGATATGCTTGTCTGCTGCAGAAGCCACTGGACCCATGAACTGGAATAAATACTTAAATAATCATTTGACCAATTATTGGAGGTAGAATAGGACCAATGTGAAAGTGAGAAACCTATGTGACCACAGTGTGAAGGGGGGCCATACTTTCATGGGCTATCTTCCAGGAACCCTGGGAATTTTTAGTTTTCACTGTGCAGATGCAAAAAAATTTTCCCTTAACTTTGGCAAGAGGAAAGGGAGTATAACTGCTGTGAAACACAGTCATATTCGTCTCTATAACAAAGGACTGTTCTCTGAGTAAAAGTACTTCCAGAAAGCACAATTGTAAAGGTTTATCCAAGCTCGGAAAAAAGAACCGATCTCCAGTCCAGCTCACACCAGCATGGACTCAAACAACAAGAACAAACAACAACAACAACAGCAACAACAACAAAAACAGTCAAAAAGGTACTGGGGTTCCAGGAAATAGATTTAGAACTTTTCAGCTAGGGCAGAAAGTAGGAGATGGGGTAGACACTCTATCATTGAGAAAAGCTTGTGAAAGTCACAGCACTAAAACAAAGGCCTCTCAAATGCTGGATCTTAATTAGTAGATTATAGAACACTCCCCTGCCCTGTGAGTTTGCCATGGCACAAACAAGGATCCAATATAATTACAGTGGATTTAGATGAAACAGGTGTACAATAGATACTCTCTATGAAGAAGTGTATACATACATACATGAATAGATGTGTATTCAGTGCTGTTTATATGTCTGTGTATGCACGTATACACATATAGACATATAAATATATGTGTGTATATATTTATTCCAAAAATCAAGACAGGAGATAAAAACACTAAAGAATTGGAAGTGTCTGGTACAAAAGCTGCAACAAACATTAAACATAACCCAATTCCTAGTTTGATTAACTTAAATTCTCATACTAAAGGCCTATTTATCTGTTTCCATTCCCTACTTTCTACCAAAAATGTATTAGTATGCCAAAAGGCAAGAAAAAACACGACCTAAGAAAACAAAGCAATGATAGAACCAGCCTAAGATTGACGCAGATGTTAGAACTATTGGACAGGAAATTTAAAATAACTATACAATTAACATATTAAGAACTGTAATAGAAAAAGTACACAAAATGAAAGAACAGATAAATGTTGTAAGTACACAGATAGAAACTAAAATACAGGAAATGTTATAATTCTAAAACACAGTAATACAGATGAAAAATGCCTTATGGACACATCAATAGACTCGACATAGCTAAGGAGTGAATGAGTAAACTTGAAGATAGATCAATAGAAACTTCTCATACCGCAATGCACAAGGAAAACAGAATGAAAACCACAGAACAAAGCATTAGCAAACTGTGGGCCGGACGCGGTGGCTCACGCCTGTAATCCCATCACTTTGGGAGGCCAAGGCAGGTGGATCACGAGGTCAGGAGATGGAAACCGTCCCGGCTAACCACGGTGAAATCCCGTCTCGATTAAAAATAGAGAAAAAAAAAAAAGTTAGCCGGGCACGGTGGCGGGCTCCTGTAGTCCCAGCTACTCTGGAGGCTGAGGCAGGAGAATGGCGTGAACCTGGGGGGTCGGAGCTTGCAGTGAGCCAAGATCTCACCACTGCACTCCAGCCTAGGATGCAGAGTGAGACTCCATCTTAAAAAAGAAAACAAAAACAAAAACAAAAACAAGCTGTGGAATAATATGAAAAAGTTTAATGTAAAATAATTGGAATATCAATAGCAGAAAAAGAGAACAGATTAGAAGAATTATTTAAAGTAATAATCGTCAGGAACTTTCCAGTATTAATGACAGACATCAAACCATAGATCCAGGAAGTTTAGACAATACCTTGTAGGATAAATACATACCAACACACGTACACAGACATACACAAATATATACACGAACCACCCCCAAGACATACCACATTCGAGGTGCATAAAACCAAAGACAAAGAGAAATTTGTAAAGGATATCAGAGAAAAGCTACCTTATCTATAGAGAAATGAGGACTAAAATTCCAGTGGCCCTCTCTTTATAAGCAATGCAATTAAGAAGCAATTGGAGTAAAATATTTAAAGTGTTAAAAGTTTTGCAATAAAATACTAAATTCTATATTCAGTAAAATTACCCTACAAACATGAAGGAGAAATAAAGACTTCTTCAGACAAACAATAGCTTGTGTATTTTGTTTCCAGCAGAATTGCCTTTTAATCAATTTTTTAAAAAGCTATTCAGATAGAAGAAAAATGATATAGAAACTTAAACTTACACTTAAAAATGGAAAAAAACACCAAATCACAAGTAAATGAAGGTAAATAAATACTGCATTTTTGTTAATTGATTTAAAAATGAATGTTTAAGTAAATAATGACAACAGATTGTGTGATCATAGCATATACAGAGAAAATTAATGCTAGCAATGTTATAAGGGACAGCAAAAACTGAATCCTCTGTAAAAAGTTATTTGAACTGTATATAAAGGGTGATGGCATAGTCAGAATTGATTTAGATTCGCTAAAAATGTATGCTATGAGCACAGGACAACAATTAAACAGTATATCTATTATTTTATCTTGACACATATGAGTGAAGAGCAAGATAAAATGTCAATGTAAAATGTTCAATTAAAACTAGACAAGGCAGAAAAATGGGGTGAATAAAGAATGAGAGCAATTATTTAAAAACAGTTATAACCATTTTAGATATTCACCCAATGATATTAGTATTATTCATCGCTTTAACTGTTAATCATCTGAATACACCAATTAAAAGTCCGAAATTGTCAAAGTGAATTTATAAAACCAAGAATTAACTGTATATTGACTTTAAGAAAATCACTTTAGATATAAAGTTGAAAGAAAAGGGATGGAGAAATATATAATATACCACTAATATAGAAAACTGAAGTATCTATCTATACTAATTTCAGATAAATCAGACATACAAACAAGAAAGTTTATCAAGGTGAGAAGATAAAATATTCCTATATGATTATGCATTTAACAAGAGTATCAAAATTCATGAGGTAGAAACTGATAGCACCAATGCTAGAATGTTATTCTGCTCTCCTATTGCTGTATCTAAATGGAGTTCTGATTTCTGACTCAGGCCACATGTTTCTGCTAGTATGTATACATGTATGCTTTTGTATCGTGTATCTATCTATGTAAACATCCAGCTACACAAAGGTAAAATTTAAGATGCTTCACAGTTTCTTTCTGACTTAAAAATTAAAGAATGAGAAAATGATCTTGATTTTAATACTGGGAAATATTTTTGCATGTAAAATTATAAACAAGAGAATAGAAATATTTGTAATTCCAACTAGAAATAGGACAGTCAATATTTCTTTCTTCTTTGTCCTGATGTTCTCTATATACACACAAATACAAACAGATAGACATGTTCTATATCTCCATATTATATTTGTCTCCTTAGTAACATATAAGTGTTCTAAAGTTAACCATTTTTAAAAATGATGGGTTTTTAAAATATATACTGTTTAGCAATTTTATTTAAATCTTCTTGAAAATGAATAATTTTGTTTTTTCTTAGCTTTATTCTAAATATGCTTGTGGTGAGTAGGTAATATGATCTGTTAATTATAATTGCTCTGTTTCACACTGTACTAAAATTAATATAAAACATTAAATCTTTTAAAGTATTATTCAGTTTTTATGTCTCTAATATTTTCTTATTTGTCCTGATTGTGAAAATGAAAGCAGATATTTTTGAACTAATAATGAAAATAAGAGAAATATTTGTCTCCAAAAAACAAAAGCAAAAACGAAATAACTCAATGGATATAGGGTATATTATCACAAGACTGAAGGATTATGCAATTAACTAGAAGGAAGAAGAGGTAATAAGGCAGATTCAAGACTTTCAGTAGCAACACATTATACATCTTCTATTTATGGTTATAACGTTAGATAATGCTTCTTCAGTAAATTTTCTGTGTGTCTCTGTTCATACTATACATTTCCACATGAGAACATTAAGAGAGTGCAACCAGTCATCTACTCTACCATTTTAGAGCTGAGTATACTATAATTATCTTTGTCAAAAATTCACACAAGTGGAGGAGAGAGAGCTGTTTAATAGAAGGAAATTTTAATAAAAGAAAAAGAAGGCAAAGAAAAAAGAGTACTGCACACTCACAACTGTCTTTGTATACAAACAAACCCAGAAAATCTTCCAACCTTACATGCAACTTTTCTTCATCAACAAACAAATAATAAACAGATGTATTCCTTTTCCAGTGATAGAAAATACAAAGTCGTAACTTGCTAGTGAGTCTTAAGAAACAATGTCATGAAGACATTGCTGTCCTAGTCTAGGACCACTAAGTGATGACACTGGCTGCTCTTCTAGTTCTCATCACTAATAAACCTCCCATAATATCATCGTGTGGAAGAAGACAATAATGTATATATATTTTTTACATAAGAACAACTTACAATAACTTCAGTGGCTCTGCCTGTGTTTCGTAGCAGTTGCTTTTTAATAATCTTTTCCTTTAAGCATGGAAATACTATGAAGCACTCCAAAATATACAATAAATATAAATTTCATTTGGATCTCTATTATAAATCAGCTTTCCCCCTCAATACTCAGGGCCAGCACGATATACATTTTATTCAATTTTCAAAGAGTGAGGAATGCTGATTGCTATATCGCAGTATAAGATTTCAGTTTAGAGAAAATATAATTGTATACCTTGGTGGAATCAGCCCTTCATTGTTTGCTAAGAAGTGTAGACTAGAAGAGCCCAAAATCACAGAAGCAGGCCAACAACCTGTTCAGAATAAACTACTAATACAATCCTAAGAAGCATGTTTCTTGTTTAAAAAACATTAATGCAGTTCAACCTTTGATTCCCCGTATTGTTTTACAAAATTCCCTTTCCTCATAGAGAATATTCTTTTACAAAAATTAAAGTACCTACTTTAAATAAACATAAACAGATTCATGTTAGCTTCTGTTAATGATAGATAATTTGCATTATGATAATACATTCTATTTGAAATCTGCCTCTCATGTTTTAGATTATTTAACATTTTAAATTACACTCCTTTAATTATAAAATTAATTAGAATATAATACTCTTATTAATTAAGAAAATTAACATACGATGCAATATAGATTGTTTTCAAATGTGAAAATTATCATTGTTTACTGAAAGCTTAGGTAATTTTCATTTACAATTGCATAATTCCATCCATTGGTAGAAATTTTTTTCTGGACATTATAGTTAGACTCATTTCTGCTTTCTTTGCATGTGACTGTTATATTTTGAGGAATAATTGAAAACCTATTTAAGATGCATTATAAATTTAGGAAAAGAGCCTCTTCTCAGTAATAACCATCCTCTAAGTTTATGACATTAAAGCATTAAAATGTTTCATTTCTTATAAACTTTGAGAAAATAAATTTATTTATCATCATATTTTTTCTTAAACAGCCAGCAGCTAAATTCACAAAATTTTACAGGTTCATAGTTATAGATAGTGGCTAACTCTTTGGGTTATTAGGAGAAGAAATGTAGAATAAGCAACTCAAGACTTCAAAATTGTACGAAGTGCAAATTATACAAAGTCGTCAGAGTCATATTACATATTAATTTGAAGGAATACCCCTTCATATCTGGTCTCATCCCTACAACTTTCAACATAAAAAGATAAGGCAGTAAAACAATTTCAATACTAATTTTAATTTATGGTATCTTTTTATACACTCTCATTTTATTTATTAATTCAGTTAACACTTATTGAAAGAATATACTTACTAAGGTTTTTGGTAATAAGGTAGTAGGCTGATATCTCTTATAGTTGACTAAATAAACTCTAGTTGGTTGCCATCTCACTTCTTAGAAACATTGTGGTCTAGGTCCCTGTAGGTCAAGACATCCTGATTATTACTCCAACCTTACAATCTATTTGCTAATTAATTTTATTTTGCCTCTCATGATTAAGTATTGTCTTTTAATCACTGGTTTTGAGTATACTAACAATTCTATCCATACAAGGGACACCAGTTTCATGGCAATATCTCATACTATAAACCTTAGCCTACTGAGCTTCTTACATATCCTCCTGCACCCCCATCAGTGCATTTATTATTACCTTGATGAAAAGTTATTTTTTGGGGGGGAACCTCCTTGGAAACACAGCCAAGTTATGGTTGTCCTCTAGTTGGACTTTGTAGCAATCTAATCTGATTTAAGACAAAATTTAGATAAACCTGAAATTAGAGGTTTTGAGGTGGACAAATAGAATCTTTGAGGCAACTGTCTCAGGTGAGATCTTTGCCTGTTTTCCAGGTGATACAAGGTGGTTGTCTTATAAGGACAGAGAGAGAGAGAAAGAGTCATTTCTTTTAGCTGGTAAAATCAGGGATATTTGATGATTACCTATCAATTTATCATCTCTCTATCTATCTATCTATCTATCTATCTATCTATCTATCTATCTATCTATCTATCTATCTATCTATCTATCTGCCTACCTACTTATCTATATAATCTACCATCTGTCAATTAAATGGAAAAATTTCTGCATAATGTACATCAGCATTCTACTTTGTTTCCATCAGGGTCCTGACTTAGGCACAAATATTCGAATATGTCCATTCGGTGCCTTTTGAAGCTCTGTCACCACTACTATTAAATTTCAGCCTGATTTTTAGCACAGTGTACTTTGCAGCTATAGGTGACAAGGAGATCTTTAAGTGCTCCCATGGAGGTATTCTGAAATCTACAGTGTGGATTGCATTGATAGTTTGCTAATCTGATATTGCCCTTTCAGTGGTTCTAAACCGAATCTCAAGCCTTCCAACTCTAGTCCTTGTCATTGTCTTCGTCTTTATAATATTCAAGTGTAATTTCTACGTTATAGTTATAAACCAATGTTTCACCCTCCACCTTGCAGTATGCTTAATGTGTGGCTAAAACGTATGTCTATGTCCTAACTCCCTGAACCTGTGAATATTGATTTATGTGGTAAAATATGTGGGCAAGTTAAGGATCTTGAGAAGAGGAGTTTATACTGAATCATCTGTGTGAAGCTTAAATGGAATCATATGTGTCTTTGTAAAACAATAGCAGTGGTTGCTGGGACATAAGATGTACACAAAGGAGAAGGTCAAGTGAATGAAAGTTACAAGCCCAGGTACACAAAGGATTCTCAGCAGCCACCAGAGACCAAGAGGGAGCCATAGAATAGATTATATCCTGGAGACCTTAGAGAAAGCACAGCTGTGCCAATGTGTTGATTTTGGACTCCTGGCCTCCGAACTGTCACATAATAAATTTCTGTTGCCGTAAACCACCCAGTTTGTGGTAATCTGTTATGACAGCCTCAGGAAACTAACACAAATCTCATTGATTATTCCACCAGTGAGATTCTTAGCAATGTTAACGTCTCTACCTGTCAAGGGTTATTAGTACTCCCCTACCATCAATATCAATGGAGTCCTTATTACTATCTGACCTCTGGATGATCCATTTCCAAGATCCTGTCTTGACAGTTTGTTTTCTAAGGCTACTATGATATAAATTATCTCAATTTTTCTCTCCATCTTCCAAATGAGACTCTATGACAACTGTTGGCATGCAGGTAGTTTATGTAAGGATATTCTCCTAGGGACGAAGACTGGGGTGTCAGGGGAGAATAAAGTAGTAAAGCCAAACAAAGTCTGTATTACTCAATTGGTTTATGTTTTGGATCAATAAAGCTCAAACTCGCATGATCTTTTTGATGTGTCAACTTGGCCAGGCTACCATTCTAAGTTATTCAATCAAACATTAATCTAGCTGCTGCTGTGAAATGATTTTGTATATTTGATTAAAGTTTGTATCAGATGACTTAAAAAAGGCAGATTATTTTAGATAATCTGGGTGAAAGTGATTCAATCAGTTGAAAGATTTTTGAGAGCAGAAATGAGCCTTCCCTGAAGAAGAAAAAATTCTGTCTATGAACAGCAGCTTCAGCTTCTGCCTGAGAGTTCCAGCCTGCCCTTCCTGGGGGCTTGTTTAGCCAAGTTTGTTTAGCCATCCCCTCAATTACATAAACCAATTTCTTGAAAGAAATCTCTATCAGCCAAGCACAGTGGCTCACACTGGTAATCCTAGCACTTTGAGAGGCTGAGGTGGGTGGATCACGAGGTCAGGAGATTGAGACCATCCTGGCCAACATGGTGAAACCACATCTCTATTAAAAATATGAAAATTAGCTGGGTGTGGTGGTGTGTGCCTGTAGTCCCAGCTCCTGGGAAGGCTGAGGCAAGAGAATCACTTGAACCCGGGAGGTGGAGGTTGCAGTGAGCTGAGATTATGCCACTGCACTCCAGCCTGGCAACAGAGCAAGACTTTGTCAAAAAAAGAAAGAAAGAGAGAGACAGAGAGCGAGAGAAAGAAAGTAAAGAAATTTCTATCTACCATCTACCTATTTATCTAATCTATCTACCAGCTATCAATTAATCAATATATGTCTATCTATCTATTATCTATATATCTGTCATCTCTCTACATGTGTCTCCTACTTGTTCTGCTTATGTCTGTCTCCTACTTGTTTCTACAAGGAATTCTGTCCACAAAGTATAATTTAGTGGAAACATCAAGTTGTCAAACTTTATGTGCTTGTGTTAGTATGTCATAACATGAAGGGCAAAACAATAAAACAATCACTAAAAATCTGTATGTTCCCAGGAAAATTTTATTCTGCAATTTCTATAACTAATGCTTAATAATGAAAATAGGAGAGAAGGAAAATTTTACTTTTCTTACTTTACATATCTCTCTAACATTTTATATGTGCATATTTTTGAAATTCAAAAATAAAACAATATGAAATATTGTATAAATTATGAAATAATATAGCATTGTATTCTAAAAGATTTTAGTACTCACAATTTATCTTTTTTTCTGATTATATTTTAAAAATAAAATAGAAGTTTTCTCAAGGTCACAAAGAAGAAAGCAATAGATCAGTGACTTGAACTCACATCTTCGAAAGCCCAAATTCATACTTTTTTAAAATCATGCACAGTTGTCGTTGTCAGTAACAGTAAATGACTTTCAAAACCACCTGCTATTTGAAAGGCTTTAAAATTACAAGAGAAAATTAAAACTAGTTTTTATAATTTAAATCTTTGATGTCTTCAGTATAAAATATTCAGATAAAGACAACTACACATTCAATTTTTCACTGACTGAATCAACTGCCTCTTCAGATGCTAATGGAAATTCATTAATTCTCAAATCCCCCAAATCCTAGAAAATTGGCATCAAATGTACATTATAGCTTAAATCATGAAGTTATCTCACTGTATTCTCATTACTTAGAAACTTCTAATGCCATCACTGTACTACCCAGTGATTTTTTAATTAAAACTATTTACTGCTGATCTTTTGTCTATAGAAATCAAGTGGAGAATAAAGATATTATTGAGGATTTTTCCAGATCAGACTTCTAAAACCCAGAATGACTTATATTAACTAAAATGTATTTTCTTTTATAGAGAGTTTATTATGGAATTAGCAGATATCTTGAATAGACAAACAAAAGCTGTTTAAAAGTGGACCATACACATGACGCTTATGCATCTCAGTGCAATCTTCAAAAATAAATAACACAATGGAAGTTATATACACACATTATTAAATGTAATGATGAGTCTGTTAGCAGCGGAACATATTCCAGTCAGAAGACACCAAAGTACGTTACCAGTTGCAAATCCATATGCGTCAGCAGCAACCTCAATTCTAGCCTCCCCAGAAGAAAGAATTCAACTGAGGGGAATAAGGTAGAAGGAGAGATCAAGACAAGTTTTACAGCAGGAACAAAATTTTATTAAAAAGCTTTAGATCATGTATGAAAGGAAGTAAAATCACTTAGAAGTGGGTCAAGCGGGTAACTTGAGAGATCACGTGTGCTGTTTGACCTTTGACTTGGATTTTATATGTTGGCATAACGTCTGAGACTATGCATTCCTTCTCCCCTGAGTCTGCCCTTGGGGTAGGCTGTTCACATATGCAGTAGCCTGCAAGCATTTGGGAGGGAAACATGTGCAGTGTATTTACTGGAGTTACATGCATACTCATTTGAAGCATTCTTCCGTTATGAGTCAAAAGTCCCTAGAAGATTGTAGACCAGAAAAACACCATTTTGTCTCTTAATTAGGCTGCTTGATCCAACTGGCCCAACTCCTGAGATCTTTTTGGGAAGCTGCTGATCACCGGTTTCAGGTTTTTTCTATCTATTGCAAGAATGCTTTTTCCTGGTGCTGGCTGCAACCAATTATTATTTTAGAGAGACAGTTAACCACCTGACCCTCACCTGATGGTCGCCTGACCCTCGGGAGTCCTCTCCTGTCCTGCTCGTGCTTGACTAGCTACTGACAGTAACAAGTTCAATTAATGCCCCTCTTGAATGTATGTATGTGATCAAGTGCTAAACTAATGCTAAAAGTTACCTATTCTTGTTTGATATAATTTAGTGTTATAAAAGGAGTAACAAGGCTATATGTAACTTTTGAACAAAAACAGAAAAACTACTTAAGCAAAATAATTTAAAACGTAAAATATAGTGCACTGGGTAATGTTTCTTCAATTCAAAATGTTGCATTCCTCTCTCCCTCTCCCTCTGTTTCTTTCTGTCTCTCCACCTCTCTCTTGCCTACAGAGGTTCAGTCCATCTTTAAGACAACACTTTTACTGATTCCTAAGTGAGAATAAAGATGAGTGAAAATTAACATCAATTGGTGTTAGTGAACTACGATTTCCTGGTGAAGGCTTGTATCAATTTTCCTTGCTAAAACAAAACTAATCAAATTAGCAGACCTTAATTTATGCACTCAAAATTGAATACATTAATCCTGGTATATCACAGAGAGAACCACTGGTATGGAATTTCTTTGATTTCTTTGGAATATTTAGAATAAAATTAGCAGAAATAATTTAAACATCATTTCTTCTATTGGAATGCAAAATACAGGTAGGTTAGTAAGTACAGTCACAATAGCAAATGCAAGTATATTACTCAACTTCCTGCTGTTCATAAAAGGATCATCACTCAAACTCCAGGGTGATTTCTCCTGGGTACCTTTAAACTATATCCTTACCAACCTTTATTTCTGTTTCATTTTTCTCTCCTTGGAAATGCTACTGCTTCTTAGATTTGCAGCCTTCCTAATTTCCATCCTCTGCTTTCTGCTTGATCATGGGGTCTACTGGGACTCTCTTTGCTATCTACTTTTCTTCTCCAACTGAAATAGAACATTCTGAATTACTGACCTCTCCACTCCTAAATGAAATTCGCTCATTTAAAATGCTACCAGTGGTGAACTCCAACTTATTATCCCACAAACTGCTAAGCCTAAATAATCACTGAAACTGTATAAGACTTTTGAAAGCATCATATCAGAATTTCACTGCTGTGGGATACACAGCAGCTGGAAACTGAAACAAATTCCATTTAAAATATAACAATATGAGGTGGGAAAAAAATCACAAAAAAGAAAATGAATGCTTAAAACTTTATGTGGTCCAAGTCTCCAATGATCTGCAATTTTTGTTACATTGACAAAAGCTCAGTCAAGCGAAAAAATGTTACTGGTGACATTTGTTTCTGATTTGTTTGTTCTTTGTCACCTGTCACCAAAGCACAGTGAAACCACATCATTTTCCCTGAAGAACAGCATGTTTCCAGAATTGTTTTACACTAGTCACCATGATATAGTCAATGCTACTCCATGGTATTGCAAAAGGCTACCAAAAATATATTAACAATAAAATAAATAAAATTTAAAACTAACAACAAATTTGCTCCTGTTTGTGTCTGAAAGCTTTCCAAGATTAAGGCAGCACATCAGCATAGCAATTATTAAATAAATGAAGCCAAATAAAGTAGTGGACATAACAATTAAATACTCTTTCATATATACTTCATTGCTTAAGTACTACCCAGCAAAGATTTCATTATTTTTTATTCCAAATATTTACTAGCAGCTTGTTTTATGTCACCTTGTCAGGTACCTTGAGCAATATGTTCCACAGGGGTACTTACTTAGATATCTGTGGCACAGTGCATAATGCTATATTGTTTATTATTATTATTATTATTATTTTTTGAGACAGAGTCTTGCCCTGTCGCCCAGGTTGGAGTGCAATGGCGCGATCTCAGTTCACTGCAACCTCCGCCTCCCAGATTCAAGTGATTCTCCTGTCTCCGCCTCCTGAGTAGCTGGGATTACAGGTGCATGCCACCATGCTGGGCTAATTTTTGTATTTTTAGTAGAGACGGGGTTACACAATGTTGGTCAGGCTGATCTTGAACTCCTGACCTTGTGATTTGCCCACCTCGGCCTCCAAAAGTGTTGGGATTGCGGGCGTGAGCCACCACATCTGGCTCATATTGTTTATTGAATTGAAATTATTAAGCCCTCCTGTTATGGTCTAGGGAAGTGGGGGATGAGTGAAGAGTTGAGGGGCACAAACTTCATTGAGGAAATACTGTTTTAAATGTCAAGGTCCTACTAAGAGTTTCAATTTCAATAAACATATTTTATTGTCATTACCTTTAAAAAGATTGTTCTAAATGTAAACAATTGTTCTAAATAGTTCTAAATGTAAGGAGAAGTTAAGTAACTACACTCACAATTTCATGATGGACAATATTGATAAAAGCAGTCAATGCTATATATATATATATATTTAACGAGATAGGTCTTGCTCTGTCACCCCATTCGGTGAGCAGTTGTGCTGTTACAATTCACTACAGTCTCGGTTTCCCAGGCTCTAGTGATCATCCTACTTCAGCATCCTAAGTAGCTGGAAATGCAGGTATGCACCACTATTCCTAGTGGTTTTTTTTTTTTTTTTTTTTTTGGTGGGGGGAGACGGGGTTTTGTCATGTTGCCCAGGCTGGCCTCTAACTCCTGGGCTCAAGACATCTGCCCACCTCAGCCTTCTAAACTAATGACACTTTTTGTTATATTTTTAAAGTTTTTTTTTTTTAAGGTTTTTTTTTTTTTTTTTTTTATCCTACTTTCCTTCTCCTTTCTTTAAGTCTGTACCTCTTTCTACATAGATGTGCATTGTGGTTTATTAAATCTTTTTATACAATACATCTTTACAATAGCTACTTTGATCTATGTGTATTCTTGAATAACTTACTCTTATGTGTTTAAGATTCCTGTCATCTTGACCTCTAAATATTAATCTTTTGATATATTTTTATTCAAAACTTTATGAGACTCTTATATTCATGCTTATAACATATTTATTTAACATATCTGTTATTAGTCATTCTAACATACTAATCTAATGTTAAACACATGTATCAATTTATTGTGATGGCATCACCTCAATTTTATATTAATATCTGTACACTTAGGAAAACTCTAGCTGGATGTCTTTAAATTTTGACATACTTTTTTTGTTAAACTTCAACTTTTATTTTTGATTTGGGGGTATATGTGAAGGCTTGTTACAAGAGTATGTTGCATGATGCTGCAGTTTGGGGTAGAATTAAACCAGTCACACAGGTAGTGAGTATGGTACTTAGTAGGTAGTTTTTCAACCCTTGCTCCCTCCTTGTCTCCAATGTCTATTGTTCCTATTCTTATGTCCATGTGTACCCAACATTTACCTCCCATATACAAATAGAAGCGTGGTATTTGGATTTGTTTCTGTGTTAGTTCATTTAGGAAAATGGCTTCTAGCTCCATCCATGTTGCTGCAAAGGACATGATTTCATTCTTTTTTGCAGCTGCATAATATCCCATGGTGTATTTGTACCACATTTTTAAATCAAATCCACCATTGATGGACCCATAAGTTAATTCCATGTCTTTGCAATTGTGAATAGGATTGTGATGAACATACAAGTGCATGCATCTTTTTGGTAGAATGATTTATTTTTCTTTGGTTATATACTCAGCAATGGAATTGCAGGGTTGAATGATAGTTTGATTTTTAGTTCTTGGAGAAATTTCCAAGATGCTTTCTACAGTGGATAAAATAATTTTACATTCCCACCAACATTGTGTAAGCATTCCCTTTTCTCCACAACCTTGCCAAGATCTGTTATAGTTTTACTTTTTAATGATAGCCCTTCTGACTGGTGTGAGAATATATCTCATTGTGGTTTTAATATTAGACTTTTGCCAGAGGAATAGAATGCCAAATATTTTGTCCAATTTTATAGGTTGTCTGTTTATTCTATTGATAGCCTGTATTAGTCCATTCTCACACTGCTATGAAGAAATACACGAGACTGGGTAATTGATAATGGAAAGAGGTTTAATTGACTCACAAATCCACATGACTGGGGAGGTCTCAGGAAACTTACAATCATGGCAGAAGGGAAAAAGCCCCTTATAAAACCATTAGATCTTGTGAGAACTCACTATCACGAGATTAGCATAAGGGTAACCACTCACATGATTCAATTACCTCCCACTGGATCCCTCTCATGACACATGGGAATTATGGGAACTACAATTCAAGATGAAATTTCAGTGGAGACACAGCCAAACAATATCAGAGGCTTTTGCTGTGAAGAAGCTCTCTAGTTTAATTAGGTCTCACTTGATGGCTCTTATTATTTTGGACATGTGCCTTCAAACATGAGACATGTTTCTCCTAGTTTTTTGAGAGTTTTTAACATGAAGAGATGTTGGATTTTATCAAAAACGTTTTCTGTGTCTATTGAGATGATCACATGGTTTTTGTTTTTAATTCTATCTATGTGGTGGATTATTTTTATTTATTTGTGTATGTTGAAACAACCTTGCATCCCAGAAATAAAGCCTCCTTGATAATGATGAAATAACTTTTCGATATGCTGCTATATTCAGTGTGCTAGTGTTTTGTTAAGGATTTGTGCATCTATATTTATCAAAGATATAGACCGGCATATATCTTTTTTCACCGCCTCTTTGCCAGATTTTGGAATTAGAATGACGCCAGTTTTGTTAAATGAGTTACAGAGAAGTCCCTCCTCCTCACTTTTTTAGTATAATTTCAGCAGGATTGGTACCACCTTCTCTTAGTACCTCTTTATGTGGTAGAATTCAGTTGTGAATCCATCTAGTCTAGGGTTTATTTTATTTGATAAGTTTTTTATTACTGATTCATTTTGGAACTCATTATTTGTCCGTTAAGGGTTTTAATATTTTCCTGATTCAATCTTGGGAGGTTGTATGTTTCCAGAAATTTATCCATTTCCTCTAGATTACCTAGTTTGTACGCCAAGAGGTGTTCATATTAGTCTCTGAGGATTTTTTTTTATCATGAGATTAGTTGTAATTGATATAATTTTAAACTCACCAGAAATTTTTCTAGAATAATGCAGGAAACTCTCAAAAGACCTTTTTCATAGATCTGCTTTATTTTTTTATTTTTATATTTATTTATATATTTATTTATTTATTTATTGACAGAGACTCACCCTGTCACCAGGCTTGAGTACAGTGGCGTAATGCCAGCTCACTGCAACCTCCGCCTCCCGGGTTCAAGCGATTCTTCTGCTTCAGTCTCCTGAGGAGCTGGAATTATAGGTGTGCACCACCATGTCTGGTTAATTTTTGTATTTTTAGTAGAGATGGGATTTTACCATGTTGGCCAAGATAGTCTCAATCTCTTGACTTCATGATCTGCCCACCTCGGCCCCCCAAAGTTCTGGGATTACAGGCATGAGCCTCTATACCCGGCCAGATCTGCCAATTTTTAATATTTTGTAATATTTGCTTTTTCACTCTCTACAATATATTATAAACATTTTGAAAATAAAACGCAAATATCATGTCTATACTCCAAATTATTCAGTATTTCCTAAAAAAGAATCCCAACCAGATTACAATTATGAAAATTGTAAAATTCAAAGACACAATAGTAGTCTAAGATCATACAGTTTTCCAATAATGTACTTTATAGATATATTTATCTTGCCAAGATCTAATCTGGGACCAAACATTGCATTTAGTTGCCTTGTCTCTTCAGTTTCCTTTAGTTTAGATCTGTTTGTAAATCTTTTGCTATTCTTCTTTTGATATTTTTGAAGAATATGGGTTATTTAGAAGACTGTTCTTTAATTTGTGTGTTTTTGATGTTTCCTCATGGCTGTATTTAGGTTATGCATTTGGGACAGGTTTACCACTTAAATAATAACCTATTGTGTCTGGAATTGGTTTCTTCTGGCGGGTTCTTGGTCTCACTGACTTCAAGAATGAAGCTGTGGACCTTCACAGTGAGTGTTACAGTTCTTAAAGATGGTGTGTCTGGAGTTTGTTCCTTCAGATATTCAGATATTTATGGAGTTGCTTCCTTCTGGTGGGTTTGCTGTCTTGCTGACTTCAGGAGTGAAGCCACAGAGTGTTACAGAAGCAGTGAGCGTTACAACACTTAAAGGTGGTGTGGACCCAGAGAGTGAGCAGAAGCAAGATTTATTCTGAAGCGCCAAAGAACAAAGCTTCCACAGCATGGAAGGGGACCCCAGTGGGTTACTGCTGCTGGCTCGAGTGGCCAGCTTTTATTACCTTATTTGGCCCTGCCCACATCCTGCTGATTGGTTCATTTTACAGAGTGCTGATTGGTCCATTTTACAGAGTGCTGATTGGTGCTTTTACAATCCTTTAGCTAGACACAAAAGTTCTCCAAGTCCTCACCTGACCCAGACGCCCAGCTGGCTTTACCTCTCACTCACCCCTCTAAATAGGACACCCCAACTACTGTCAGGAATTGGGCAATGACCACACTAGCTAATTCCTGCTGGATATGGGCAAAGAAGGGGCCCTGCAAGTTGTAGTGTCCTCCAGAGGGGAACTTTTTAGGCCAGTCAAAGGGCCATCAGGTATGTCCAGGGGTCCTCAGTAGAAGTTGTTAGTTGAGATCATTTGGGGTTCCATTTGAAAGATTATCTGTAGCTTGATAGCCTTGATCCTAGAGAAAATGAATTTGACAAAGAGGTTAAAAATACAGGGCCCGAAGGCGAGTAATAGTAAGATGGCTGTCACAGGACCTAGAAAGGGGAGAAGCCATGTCGCCCAACTCCAGAGGTTGGTATAAGAATTTGAAAGGTGCTGTCTGATTTCAGAAGCCTTTTCTTATAAATGTCAGGTGGCATCTCATACTGTCCCTGACTGGTTAGTGTAAAAACAACACTCTTCCCCTAAGAAAGTGAAGAGTCCTCTTTTCTCAGCAGTGAGGAGGTCTAGGCCTCAGCGGTTTTGGAGAGTCACTACTGCTAAAGAGTCTATTTGGGATTGTAGAATAAGGATAGATTTTGTTATTTCTTGCAAACTGTTTGAGAAATCCTTTGGGAATGTGTGGTAGTAGGATAATACATGCTACACTATTAACTTTTAGCAAACTTTACTTTTGTTGAAAATCTTATAAGATTTTAATTTTAATTTTTCTTTGCTATTAATAAAACCTTGTTCAGTCCATATTAACTTAGAATTGGTATAGATGGCTCCTTCATGATTCTGTACGTACTTTAATGTTTGGCTGAGTGCAAACAGCTAGCACGTTTGAGCAGACCAATTATTAAGCAATTTTCCTAACTACGTCTACAAGAGTTTCCTTACACTTATTGAATACCCATTGTGTCTTTTTCCCTTAATCACTCAGGAGGAACCATCTATCATCCTGTCCTGAAGGGAGTTCCTCCTAGATCTGGTCGGAACTTTGTATGGTAATTAATTAAGATTTTGATTCCCTGTTAGGAAATCTGCTGCGTTTAAGGATTTTTGATAGGAAGGCTTTGGGTTGTCAGTGGCCTCAGTGCTTTCTGGCCATGCCCTTGTTTACACTGACAACAAGGTGGTATTGGAGTGTTATAGGGTCTGTTTACACTGACAACAAGGTGGTATTGGAGTGTTACAGAGTCCTTGAAGAAGACATTCAATTATCAATTATAGGTTTTAAATTTACCCTGGCTTTTAAAAGAATAGACTACACTGTTTTTTCTTTACTGCTTCCATGTCTTTTTCTCTCTGACTCCTTCTTTGTCTGTCTCTTCCTCTCTCCTTCTCTCTTTCACTTTTTGTCTCTCTGTCTCTTCCTCTCTCTATCTCTCTCTTTCTGTCTTCCCTACCTCCTTTTCTTTCTGACTCCCTCTTTGTCTCTGTCACTTCCTCTCTTTCTCTCCCTCACTTACTTTCTGCTGGTCTTTCCCTGCCTCTGTCAGTTGCTTATGTTGTGGTTCTCCCCTCTCCTTCCCCTTTTCGTGGCTTTAGCAGTGTAAGACTGTTACCTCCTTGGGTTTTTTCACTGCATGCAATAACTCTGTGGTTTCCTTGTGATATTTAATGGGGATTCACCCAGAATTTAGGAAGTCCCTTTCTTTCCATATTGCAGCATGGGCATGTAGGATTAGATAAGCATACTTACTACATGTAGCAAAGTCTCCCAATTACAACTGAGGACGTGGGAGAAATACCTGGTTACAGGCTGTGAAAGGATTCCTTGGATGGTAACAGACCTTGAGGACAGCTATCCAGGACAGGAGATTAACACCGCAAAAGCTGTGCTGGTGTCCAGGAGGAAGTCAATTTCCTGACCCTCAATGGTTAAACATACCCAGGGCTCAGTGAGGGTGATGACATGAGCTGGCACTTGTCCCGGGCACCCTCAGTCCTGTTGTTTGACCATCTGGTTGGGAGCTTCTGGCCCAGAGAACCTTTGCTTTCTGGGGAAGTGCACCTTCCAGTGATTGCTTAGGCACAGTGGACATTGGCAAAGGGGCAGCTTGTTTCTCGTTGGACAATTTTTTTTAAAGTGTCCTTGCAAACCACACTGATAACAAGCCCTACCAGATGATTGGCCTGCTCTAATTTCTGTCTTCCCTGAAACAGCAAGGTTTGTTTGTCTGAGGGTTATGGCTAAGGCTGTGGCCTTTCTCAGATCTTGCTTTTCCTTTTGGGCCTGGTCTTCTTTATCCCTATTATAGAACACCGAGGTTGCCAGGTTTAATAATGCCTCCACATTTTGTTCAGGGCCCAGGGGTCACTTTTGGAGCTTTCTTCTGATAGCTGCAGCTGACTGGGTAATAAACTTATCTTTTAGGATCAACTGACCCTCGAGTGAGTCAAGTGACAGAGGAGTATATTTTCTTAAGGTCTCCCATAGATGCTCGAGGAAGGCAGAAGGATTTTCTTCCTTTCCCTGAGTTATGGTGGACATCATTGAATAATTCATGGAATTTTTCCTAATTCTCCTTAGTCCTTCTGGAACACAGGTCAGCAGATGTTTGCAAATCCAGTCCCCATTATCTGAGTTGAGGTCCCAGTGGGGATCCTTACTGGGAATGACTTGCTGACCAGTAGGGAATTTGTCCCTTTTTTGAGCTGTCATTTTATCATTTACTTGACTAAGATACCAGGCATCTTCAAACTCTTGGGCTGCAGCTAAAGCCACATTATTTTCATTAAAGGCCAGGGTTTGATCTAACAATAGGATGACATCTCTCCAAGTGAGACCAAAGGTTTGCCCTAGACCCTGTAGGACATCTACGTACCTATCAGAATAATCTGAAAACTTCCCCAGGTCTGCCTTGATCTGCTTTAAATCAGAGAGGGAGAAGGGGACATGTACCCAGGTTGGGCCAAATTCCCCTCCTGCTACAGCTTGAAGGGGACATAACCGATAGTCTGGGGGTTTTTGTGGTACTTTGGAGATTTCTTTGCTTATTTCCTTTTGGGTGGGGGAGATTAGAAGAGGATTAGCATTAATAGGAAGGGGAGCTATAGGGAGGCTAGGATATGGGGGTAAGCTGAGAGGTCCTCCTGTGGGAGGTAAATGCAAGCTTTGCATAGTTGTGGATTCTCCTTTAATGAAAATAAAGCTTGGACATAAGGTATTTCACTCCATTTGCCTTCCCTCTTACAGAAAAAGTCAATCTGCAGGATAGTATTGTAATTTATATGTCCCTCAGGTGGCCATTTTTCTCCATCAGAGAGAGAATATTGGGGCCAGGCCATAGTTCAGAAAAAAATGAGCCATCTCTTTTTCAGGGTTTACAGGTCAAATTGGTCCCAATGGCTTAGGATGCATTTCAAGGGTGAGCCTGTTGATGCCTGAGTGTTTCCCATCTGAAAGACAAAACTTCTTGTGGTTTTGTTTTGTTTGTTTCTCTCCCTGCCCAAGAACCTGCAATGGTCCCTGGACCCTGCTGCTCAGAATAGTTGCACTCACTAACACAGCAGCAGAAACACCTCTTGCCCAAGAACCCACAATGGTCCCTGGACCCTGCTGATCAGAATAGTTGCACTCACTGATGCAGTAGCAGAAACAGTAGTTTTCCTCCAAGACTACAAGGAGGACCGAGGAAGGTCGGATTTAGTGGTCCTTACCCACTCATTGTTGAAAACCTGCACCCTTGCCTGTCCTCCTAGACCACCAAGAAGACCGAGAAAAATCAGATTTAGTGACCCTTATGGACACATTTTCAAATACCTGTTAGAGTCCTGAGTATTCTCCTGTTAGTATTGGGACTTGACCCCTGTCCTATAAAGATGTTATACCCTGAAAATGAAGTGAATGGCCATACCCTGAGGGAGAGAAGGGACCTCCAGGGTTGGAAGAGTGATGCCTTTTGTCCTCACTTGAATAGGAAGGATATAATTTCTGAGGCTCCCCATATCCTAGCTTCAGGAATAGCTTTTGTTAGGCCTGTTAGTCTGAGGAGGGATCCTAAAATTCCAGATAGTCCCCCCTACCATGGGGCTTTGGGCAAAAATTATGTCTTTCTGATTGGTGAGCCTGGGTGCCTAAAGAAGGGAATAGAGTCCTGGAGTTTATACAGAAATCATTCTTAGCAAAGAAACTAGAAAAGCACCAGAGACAGGGGGTGGTTTTTGGAATGGGGACTAGCCTTGGAGAAGAGGTGAGAGGAAATTTGTCTGACAAGCATTACGACCCAGGAGGCAAGGGTCAGGATAGACAGGATAGATGGGCAAGTCTCTCTAGGGCGACATGCCTTTGAGAGTTCTGCTCATGGCTGCAGGGTCAACTAACTTGTTGTCGGGACCTCAGAGCTGAATGGCTTTCCTCTCTGTCGACCCTTGGCTCAGCCCAGAAGTACAGGAAAAGTGGAAGCTGGTTCCAGGCAAACCAACACTCCCAACTCCAAAGAGTTGGGGGTTGTTAGAGAGCCCTTTCTCAGAAAGCCTGACACCCGTGTCTTTTGTCCGGCAGCTGCAGTCATCACTTTTAACTGGCTGACAGGTGCCCGGTATTTAGCCCTCAAATTCTAAGGAAAAATAGGACAGAATAGCAAGCAAAAGGGGTCCAATGGTGCTGACTGCTTGGCAATTGTCCCTTCATGGTCACCAAAATGTGTCTGGAATTGGTTCCTTCCGGTGGGTTCTTGGTCTCACTGACTTCAAGAATGAAGCCTTGGACCCTCGTGGTGAGTGTTACAGTTCTTAAAGATGGTGTGCCCGGAGTTTGTTCCTTCAGATGTTCAGATGTGTCTGGAGTTTCTTCCTTCCGGTGGGTTTGTGGTCTCACTGACTTCAGGAGTGAAGCTGCAGACCTTCGTGGTGAGTGTTACAGCTCTTAAAGGTAGTGCGTGCCGGACGTGGTGGCTCAAGCCTGTAATACCACCACTTTCAGAGGCCAAGAGGGGTGGATCACGAGGTCAGGAGATCAGGACCATCCTGGCTAACACGGTGAAACCCCATCTCTACTAAGAAATACAAAAAACTAGCCAGGCGAGGTGGCGGCTGCCTGTAGTCCCAGCTACTCGGGAGGCTGAGGCCGGAGAATGGCGTGAACCCAGGAGGCGGAGCTTGCAGTGAGCTGAGGTCTGGCCACTGCACTCCAGCCTGGGCGACAGAGCGAGACTCCACCTCAAAAAAAAAAAAAAAAAAAAGAAAAAAAAATGGTGGTGCGGACCCAAACTGTGAGCAGAAGCAAGATTTACTATGAAGAGCGAAAGAATAAAGCTTCCACAGTGTGGAAGGGGACCTGAACGGGTTACTGCTGCTGGCTCAGGTGACTAGCTTTAATTCCCTTATTTGGCCCTACCCACATCCTGCTGATGCATACATTTTACAGAGCGCTGATTCGTCCATTTTATAGAGTGCTGATTAGTCCATTTCACAGAGTGCAGATTGGTGTGTTTACAATCCTTTAGCTAGACACAGAGCACTGATTGGTGCATTTACAATCCTTTAGTTAGACACAAAAGTTCTCCAAGTTCCCACCTGAACCAGAAGCCCAGCTGGCTTCACCTCTCAATGTCTTCCCCAGTGCATTATTTCAGAAGGCACATTATTGCCCAGCATGGGTGATGTTGACATTGAGCACTTGAAGCAGCATCTGCAAAGTTTTTCTGTAAAGTTACTATTTCTTCTTTTGTAATTAATAAGCAATTTCCTGTGAAAAACTATGAGTGCATAAATACACTCCTTATTTATCAATGTTTTACTGGATATCTTATTCATTGATGATTTTCCAACTTCAACTACTATACGTATTAGTTTCCATTCAACTATAAAAAGAGCTTTTATTTTTGTGCCATTTATTTATTATATCAATATGATTTCATAACTTCTCATTTATTTCAATGAGTTATTAAAATTTGGTTATTTATTTTAATGTTTGAATTGTCCCAAATTTGTCTGTTGAAGTCTCTATACGTTAAATTTTGTGTGCTTTTGACAGGTCCTTATATCTCTTTAGGCAGTTCTTTACTTTCTAGTGCTAAATTAAGTACCAGGTTCATCTTATGCTTTGCCAGCCACATGCCTGTAACCACCTGTTACTCTTGGTTCATTTTCTTGTTGATGAATTGTATTTAGAAAACAAGTGTTGTATGCTCATTGCCATTGAAATAGCATTATTTTTAGGTCTTTTTAGTACACAGAGATAGAAGAAGATACATATGAACACACACATACACACACACATAGACTGTGTGTATCATGAGTCTGTAACAATGCCTCCAACTGCAATGCTACAATATATATTTAATGCTAGCACTTCTACTTCTGTATTTTAACTCCTCTTACCACATTAAGAAAAATGACTTTTATTATCATCAGTACATTTACTCATTTCCTCAAGCTTAGTATAACAAATGGTAGTTTTAGAAATGCTGACATATCTCATCAAAAAAAGTAAACTTACTAATTGAATACCCATTTTCATCATTTTAGGTAAAAATAATATAAAGTGAAATGAACAAATCTCAACAGTGCAATTCAGTGAATTTTGAATTGTGCCCTTACTTGGCTAACGCACACCTCAATCAATATACACAAATGTTTCATACCAGAAAGTTTCCTCATAACCCTTCTGATTTTTTAAATCATAGACTAATTTTGTGATATTATATAAATAGAATCACAAAGTACGTGCAGCTTTACTTTTATCTTCTCAGTTCCAGTGTAATATTTTTTGAATTATTTCTGGTATTGTTCTTATCAGTAATTTGTTCTTTTTTAACTGTATGAAACTATTAATAAATTACCAGATTCCAAATTCAGTCTGAAGCCAAATGAGAAAATATTGTATATGAATCAGCTGTAGAAGAGGTGAAAGAGGGAAGTCAACTTGGCCATCAAAACTTTTGTCATCAGTGATTGGTACTATAGAGTTAACTTTTACTGAAATGAAGATAACAATGAGATGAACAGGCTGGAGCTCGGATGTGGGCACATACATTTTGAGATACTTGTTAGAAAAACAATTATAATAGTAGTGTTTCCAGAATTAGTGAGTTCTTGGTCTTGCTGACCTCAAGAATAAAGCCGTGGACCCTCACAATGAATGTTACAGTTCTTAAAGACTGTGTGTCTGGTGTTTGTTCCTTCAGCTGTTCAGATGTGTCTGGAGTTTCTTCCTTCTGGTAGGTTTGTGGTCTTCCTTGCCTCAGGAGTGACGCTGCAGACCTTCACAGTGAGTGTTACAGCTCATAAAGGTGGTGTGAACCTAAAGACAGAGCACCACCGAGATTTATTGCAAAGAGCCAAAGAAGAAAGCTTCCAAAACCTGGAAGAGAACCGGAGCGGGTTACAGGTGGCCTGTTTTTATTCCCTTATCCGGCCTCACCCACATCCTGCTGATTGGTCCATTTTACAGAGAGCTGATTGGTCCATTTTACAGACAGCTTATTGGTTCATTTTACAGAGAGCTGTTGGGTCTGATTTACAGAGAGCTGATTGGTCCATTTTGACAGAGTGCTGATTGTTGCATTTACAAACCTTTAGCTAGACACAGAGTGCTGATTGGTGCATTTACAGCCCTTTAGCTAGACGGAAAAGTTCTCCAAGTACCCCCACCTCCCAAAGCCCAGCTGGCTTCACCTCTCACGGGAACTCCTGTGGGACTTTGCAGTACATAACCTGGGCTCTCCCGCAACCCAGATGGAGCTGTCCCAGACAACCAAGAGGAAAAGAGAGGAAGGGAGAAAGAGAGGGAGACCCGCCATGGTGACCAGCAATCCCACAAAGAGGGAACTGTGGTCCACGCACAGAATTCAGCCTTCAATCAAGGTCAGCCGGTGCTGGTCGGCCATGCCAAGTGGAGGGCTTGCGGAGCCCATGCTTACCCGGAACCCGAGCGGGCCGGTGAGCACCATGGGCAGCCCCAGCTCCCACCTGCGCCTTTCTCTTCACACTTCCCTGCAAGCAGAGGGAGCCAGCTCTGTCCTGGCCAGCCCCAGAGAGGGACCATCACAGTGCTGTGGCAGGCTGCAGGGCTCCTCCAGAGCGGTCTGAGTGCATGAAGAGGCCAAGGAGGTGCTGAGAAGGAGCGAGGGCTGCTAGCACATTGTCACCTCTCAGTAGGGTATATTTTTATTTGTTTTAGAAGTTGAGAGAAATAAGAGCATGCTGGAGAAAAGGCTTCATTCTAGAACACCAAAGTTTGTATTGATCTTTTTAATTTTGCTGTTTTTTTCCTGAGTTCTTATAATGAACACTACACTTATTGTTTTCAGAATTTTATCATTCCTTATGTACACAACTGATATGAAGTGCTCCATTAGCTTAATCCCATGTGTGTTTTAGATAATTGTTGTAAGTATTTTCTAATTTTAATTATTCTTTATTGTAGCATCATTAGTTATGTAAAGTGCAATGTTTTTAAAATTTGAAAACAGTTTTTGTCAAGTTATCTCTTGTTATTTTTAGTTTCTCTCACTATGATCAGAGAGACAGGATTCTATAATTTCAATTCTCTGATATTTATTGAAACTTACTTTATGACAAAGACCATGATTAATTTTTAGAAGTACTAAATAACTTCTTGCAAATAATTTGTATTATTCCACATTTGGGGAACCAGATTATAAATATATTGTGTGCATTAAGTGAGCAGAGACCAGCAGTACTAGTAGAAAATGTTAAACTATGTTAATTTCAGTCCCAAAGAAGAAAACATCAGCACTTTTACAGATGTGGTAGATAAAATCCTTTGGATTAGTAATAGAATTCTTGGAATTTTGAAAAGAAATATAGTTTCTCAGCTACAGGTTACATTCTCAACCTCTTTTGCAGCTATGTATTGCCATGATAGCAATTTTAAACCGATGAGATATGAGAGGATGTGATATGTGAAACTTCCTTGATAGACTGCTGGCCCTAGATTTTCTCACAGCCAATCCTGTTGTCTGAGAAGGTGTTAATTGGAGGTAAACACTTTTGATGCAAAGATAGAAGTCACACACTCAGAATGCAACAAATTACCTAATTGACTCAGAGTCCACAATCTAGGTCTGTGAATTAATGGCTCAAGTCTAGGTATTAGGTAAGTCATGAAATTTCCACACTTGATTTTAATAAAATGCTCATCTATGTCAAAGATGTCTGGTGTGTCAAAACATTCTGATTATTGCCAGCCTTGCTGCCCATTTTGATGACTATGCTGACCTAATTTCTCATGGTTATATGAAGTCTGCAAACCTAGAATCCTATCATCTTACTAAAGTTTAAGAGTTCATTGCAATACCAATATCTTTATCTATAACTCTGGCTTCCAGAGAATAGCCAATATAGAGGTTTTCAAGGATGTTGGTACTTCCTACACAAACATCTTTACTCAAGGTATTGGTGGGGGAACTGTCCTCTGGATACTCCCAGGAGAACATTGTTAAGTGATATGAAGCAGGACATATATAATGAATTTACTCTTACACTCATCATTTAAAACCTTTAGATTCCTTCCATTACAGTGTAACAAGGACATGATGAAATCTCAACTTTATTTGATGTAGGTCATTTTTGATCCCAGGTTTCATTCAAACAAATGAATAACATGTTATAGTCAATTTCATATGCTCAAGATAACAGATTTGATATTGTTAATGGCTCAATTATTGTTCAGCATTTTTGCTAACTGTATTAATATCAGTAACATCAGTTATATGCAACAATATTTTTTTTCATTCCTGATATAACATTCTTCCTTTTTTTTTTTTTTTTTTTTTGAGATGGAGTCTTGCTCCCATCACGCAGGCTGGAGTGCAATGCAGCGATCTTAGCTCACTGCAACCTGTGCCTCCCAGGTTCAAGCTATTCTCCTTCCTTAGCCTCCTGAGTAGCTAGGATTACAGGAGTGTGCCACCACACTCCTGTACACCACTTTTGTATTTTTAGTAGAGACAGGATTTTGCCATGTTGGCCAGATTGTTCTCGAACTCCTGGCTTCAGGTGATCCACCTGCCTTGGCCTCCCAAAGTGCTAGAATTACAGGCATGAGCCACCGCACCTGTTCATAACACTCTTAGAAATTATTCTCACCCATATTCGTCAGATAATATAGCCAACAACATTATACCATTCTTCAGTGTACATGGGGCATCCTGTCAGTTTAGGCTGACAAAAGTAAGTCATCCTTTTGCAGTATGCTGGGATTTGAGTCTAAATATGAGTCTGAAAGCAGGAAAAAAGTTAAGGATATTGGAAACGAATATTGGCGTCTACCTAAAAGGCTACTCTATTAGGTGAAATCACCTCACAGATGTCAAGCAAGATTTAGCTAATCCTCTAAATGGGGAGGAATGGGGGATTAGCTATTCCTATTGGCTATTTCTATTGGCAAGGGAAGCTCAGAGGGAATTTCAAGGTCTTTTTACTCATTAGAATCCACCCAAATGTCTACATTGTAATTCAAGGTCTTAGTCTCTATCTTAATCAACATTGTGCCGTCAATTTAAATGACCTGATGAGTCTGTGAATTAAATATACACAAGGAAATTTAGTCTTCTGTAGAATCAAACTTGTTCAAAGACCAGAACATTTAACTTTTTGCTTTAAGAAATTAGGAAATTTTCAGGGTAATCAAAAAAGTACTTCTGTTTTCCTCTCATGATTTAATCTGGGAATATAAAACTCTAAACTTACAATTTTTTTTCTGCAAATTGTTCAGAGTTTAAGTGGTACAAATCTTAAATCAACAGGTCTTGCATACCTGTATTATTTATTCTCCATATTTAACTAAAGGGCTAGGAGTTTTCCCATCACTTTGTCTTGTATAGGTACTTCATTCTGGACAATTAATAATTGAAGAAAATATTTTTCCAGTGAATTCAATAAAACACCAGTGTCTAAATTGTATTTGTAATGAATTTATTACTGCATTCAAACTTCATTAGAACACAGAACCAGTGATAGGTTTGGGAAACTGAGCTTCTGTTTTCTGAACTACTTTTGATACATAATGCTAAGTTGGTTGGAATTTGATTACAAAAACAAATATGAAGAGTTCTGGTATAAAGAATCAGAAGCTTACTATAATTGGATAAGTAAAGGCCAAAGAATGTCGCAGTTTGTTTTCTAGGACTCTGAAGGCACAACAATTCTCAAATAACTCTAGAAAATTCCCACAATTTGTTACATTTTTTGCCATCAGATACACAGCACCATTCAATTTTTAGATGTTCTAGATACACATCTTATTCTAGGTCATCACATTCACACACCTTGTTTGAAATAGCTTCTAGAAAATAATGATTTCTCTTTATTCCACCTTCTAATTTCATTTGACTGTCTCTCATCGACAGACACTAATGTAAAACTATATACTGAAGGACACTTAGTCTGATTGTGGGAGTTCAATCAGGCCAGTGACAAATATATTAAGGATAGCTATAGAAATGGCCACAAACCTTCTTGGAAGGCCAAGAAGTTTGCATAGCTTTAGTAAGGGTTATGTCTGAAGGCAACCTGATCCTTAGCTTGAGTAAATAGCTTAAAGTGGGTACAAAGTAATGTGGAGAAGTTGTCTAGCTAGCTTGTTTACTCATGTGGTGGTAAGACTAAACATTCGTCTACCCATAGTGCTTAATTGCTTTCTACTCAGGAAGTCCAAAATATCAATTACCCTCTAGTGGTGTTTATTCATGACCTTTGTCAATTAATCTTTGCTGAGTAAATGCTATTCTTGCTGGCAAGTTGAGGGCGTGGTCACAACTGTTTATAGCACTCTGCTTGCTGTCTGTAAGTGGCCTGGACACTCAGCCGGACTGGCAAAGCAGCATATTTGTGTGTCTGTGTACTACATTCATCCATCATTTGGGTCAGGGTCTGCGGGCAGACCCCTGTATCTGATCATCTGGGTCTCCAGCTACCCATGTAGGGAAGAGCTTCTAAGTGCTGAACTGCCTCCCAAATTCTCTAATCTTATGTAGGAGAAAAATAAACTTCTTTCTTATTTAAATCACTATATTGCATTTCTTAATTATGACAACTTATTAGCATGTACTCCAACCAATAAAAATGACATTTTAAAATCTATTTTTACACTTTTTAAAAAATATTTACTTTCCTTAAACTACTTGATGTTTTATAAATTCGACATATTCTTGGATTCAGTTAACTCCCACTTGCTTTCCTGGCATGTCCAGATATGGATTTGGAAGAGAGAGGTAGGAATATAAGCCATATCCCTATCTTATTCTTGCACTTATTATTGTGGTTTTCTTGAACACCCTAAAGGTCCACTGGTGGGAATGTAAATCAATTCATTATTTCTGGTAATGAATTATACAATATGCATCAAGGACTTTAGAGTGTAGTATATGTAAATACTAAGACTTAGGTGAAAAACACACAATGTATCTAAATTCAACATTATTTTAATTATAATAAATTTTAAAATCATTTGAAATCATAAGATAATGGTTAGTCATATTTTATAATAGTTCTTTGATTTAACCATTTGCTCTGTACTAAATTTTTTTTCCTCAAAATTCTTATGGTGAAGGTTTAACCTTCAATATGACTGTATTTGCAGATATTAGGTTAAATGAAGTCATAAGAGTGCAGTTCTAATATGATAAAAATTGATGTCTTTGTAAAAGAGGAAGAGACAACAGATAAATTTGTCTCCATGCATGCACAGAGGAAGGATTGTATGAGATCCAGGGAGAAGGCAGCCACCTGCAAACCAAGGAGAGAAGCCTCACCAGAAACCAATCCTTTCTGCATGTTGATCTGAGACTTCCATATTCCAGAACTGTGAAAGGATAAATGTACATTGTTTGAGTCAACCAGCCTGTAGGATATTGTTATGGTAGCCTGACCTCGCTGATAGAACATTAAAATCAAGTTATAAAACAATATTTAATAACATGAGGTGAAAAGGAGAAAATGAAATTAGTATGTGTGTTGGTGTATATATGATGCGTATACATATGAGTATAATGTTGAACATAGAAAAGTAAATAAATACACATACAATTTATACATTACAGAGACTTGAAAGAACTACATTGGAATAAAGAGTGTGTTTAGTAAGAGTTCATGAAAACCACTCCATTCTTTGGGAGCAAATCCATGTTTTCTGCAAGAGACACAATGATTGTCCACTGATGAGTCACTAAACCTCAGCTCCATTCTGGCTAGCAGCATCTGTTGAAAATTCTCCTGTTAATTTTGTACAATCTCTGCATAGTCTTTATAACCATGCCTGTATCAAGTTATATTGTTCTGAACCTGTGGCGGTTGGAGGGAGGGTGGAGTGATGAGAGTAAAAAGCTGACACTGTAAATGATCATTGAGGAGGCAGAAATTTTACACAACTCTAAATCAAAGACACTTTGAAATGAGACAGTGGTAGAGTCTGTTACACATAGACTGCTCCCAGTAGTAAACAAATAGTTGCTACACAGAACATGTTTTATTTCACCTAGTTATTTAGAAATAAAATTGGACCTCATCTGACCTCCTTGATTATTCTGCCATCTGTCCATTTTTCGTGGAGGCTGTTAATTTAGTGTGTGCTTGGAGTTTCACTTTGGAAGTCTTTTAAATATAGCATTCCTTTTTAGAAATTCAGCTTTCAATTTTAAAATATGTATCATTTACTTTTCAAAATATTCTGAAGTTACTAGGAGATACTATAGCCAATGGTGGACATTAGAAATAAGCCTAAAGCATGAAGATGGGTGTTTCAATGCCAACTAACAATATCTTTTCTTTTCTTATACCCCAGAGCAGATACAGTTATCTTCCCACACAAATATACTAATCTTAATCTCAACCAACAGATACTTCCCTGGAGACCCATTGTCTATTTCTCCAATAATTTATACAACATTGAACTTACTCTTTTATTTCCAATGCCAGTTGGCTATCCATTGAAAACTAGTCTGTGACTTCAAAGCAAACATATCACGCTTTCTTATTGGTTGTTACATGCTTCTCAGAATTATCTCTATTGGAGTGGTTCACAAATTGGAAATCAAATATTGAGGAGTTTTTGTTTGTTAGTTTGTTTCAGTTTTGCTGTTTTTCTTCTTTTTGTTTGTTTAACACAGAAAGTGGCTACTATTTTCTCCAGGGGCTAAAAAGGAAGGACTAAAAAGCAGATAATTATTATATTGTCTTTGTCTTTTTCTCTACACTTGGCTCTGCTTGATTTAGGAAATTCCTAGATCTTGATAGAGCAAGCTGATTTTGCAATTTACATAATACACTTGCATGAATGTCTCTTACTAGGCTCTCATAAATACTTGTATCTTCAAAGAAATGTCTTAGTATTTTCAAGGAGCAGTCTTTGCAATTACTTATTTTTTGAAACTTCTGAAAGAGCTCTTTCTGTGAGTGTGTGCAAACCTAATAGGAGAAATGGAAAGAAAAACTGAATAAATGTCCTTGAAAGGTCAAATAAAAAAACTGAATGGCATTGAAAGATTTGCTGTTTTTGTTACGTAATTTGTTATTTGATGTAATTTTCAGATAACAATCAAGTAGTATATCATATGTAAGAAAAATGCCTATATTATGAAAAACAATGTACAGGAAACCTTGATCCAAAAGAAGAGATGTGCATATATTTCTTCAATTTAAATGCATCCATTCAAAGTAAGGCTGAGATTGGTTTAATCTAATGTTTATTGTTAAATCATGAAAACAAAGTACCAATGAATGCAGGTACTACTACTGAATATATACCAATCCTGGTGATTAAAAAAGCACAAAACCTAAAATGAGAATTACATAACATTCACTTAAAATCTTTCAAGGTGTTTTCCTAACATGTATTTGATGTTAAAGAACCTAAGGATTTCTGAGATTTATTGAAGTAGAGTTACCAAGGGTAAATCTAATGTTCTGTAGTGTCATAGGTTTCTGTCTTCCTAGTTGATTTATGTGGTGACCGAGATTCGTATTATAAGCAGCTCATGAATTGGACAGTTACCATCTCCTGTACCCCTATTATTCAGCTACTTTCATATTTCATAATGTTCTCCCTGGCTGAACAATGATGTGGAAATCCATACTTACCGCTGACTGGCCATCATGAATGGGGTAATTTCATTACTGCTTCTCTTGTTTTAGACGTGGCCAGAGCTATCATTTGAATAAATATGCCAATACACCTAACTGAATAGTGTTTTAGCAGACTGTGTGGGCACTTTTGAGAATACTACATAAAAGGTTATAAAGTTATTTGGTTTCTCTCCAACCTATTTGTAAAAATAAGATAATCTTTATAAAACTACAGCTAGGCTAACGATTTGAAAATTTAGATCGTTCTCAGAAATATCATTGCCAACAGAAATAGTATAAAGATTAACACTCAAGTGATTGACATTTTTCTCCCATCTGATCACTAACCAGCTAGGAGCATTAAGTTCTGGCAAGTGCAAATTTGTTTATATTTGAAATAAGGCTAAGACTGTATGCTTTGGGGATTTAATTGAACTAACTTTGATTTCAGGCTATCCTGTTAACATTGTGAGTTTAATTACTCAGTTACTTTGTCTTTACTTCCTTACATTATAAAAAGTAATAGCATAACTATGTCATCAATTTCTTAAAATTGAAAGGGAATAAATGAATTAATTTATGTTACAAACCAGGAAATTGGCAAATCTTTAATCAATAATGATTATTTTATTCTGTTCTTTAATAGATGTTTCATATGAATATAAAGGAAATTTAACTTGTGAAAGTATTTTACAAAAGTAAAAAGCTATAGAAACAATGGAATTTTATTTTATATTTTTACAATCACCAGCATCCACATGTTGTAAAAGAAAGCATCTAATGGAATCTATGAAAATATTTTTGCCTTTTATTTTCTCCCATTTTTATTTTAAACAGTTGCAGGAGTAATAAAATAGCAAAACAGCAATCTGTGTACTCCTCATCAGCATTCACTGACTGTTAACCTTTCTTTCTCGCTCTCTGCCTCTTCTGCACATACATCATTTGTGAATGAAACATATGAGAATTAGAATTATGTGTAGATATGATAGCACTGCACCCCTAAATATTTTAACATTTATCATTATGAAAACGACGACTCTCTCCTACATGGCTATATTAAAATTCTTACACACAGGAATTTTAACACTGATACAATATCAGCGTAGTCAATGCCTTTTACAATTGCTTATTTTCAAGAATTCATTTAATTGCAATGTATTGCTGGGTCCAGCCCACAGACCATGACTGAGCAACGGATGAAAAAATTCACTCACACACACCTTTCTACAATTCTTCCCACCACCCTGACCAATCTCATACAATGTATTATAAATTGTTTTACATACGCTTTAAGTAAGATTCGTAATTGTTTAGCTGATACAAACTTTTAGACAAATCTGTAAGAGTTGATAAGAGTTAATAATACTTCTAATTATTAATCATGATTTCTAGGGCAAACCGTGGTATTTTATAATTTTTTTTAAATAAAAATTTCATTAAAAACAACAATAAATTTTCAGGTATGTTAAGCAATATGAACATACATTTATACAATGGCAATTACTGTCAAAATGGAAGCCATCCATAACAAGTTTTGATTAATCATGAGGTCTAATATGGTTTAATAAAGATATGCAGCACTATACGTATAGTAAACACTTACTTAAAATGAATAATGTTGGCTTGTATAGTAATCCCCAATAATTATTCCTCATATTCATCATTTTGTTTTGAAATACCTGGAGTCATCATAAACCAAATAGAAATTGTGAAATTAAATGGTGTTTAGTTCATTAGACCAAGAATATAGTAAGATAACGCTAGTCAAATTGTTTTTCACATACAAAAGCAAAAGTATAATCTAAATTAGTACCCTCATGTTGAGTCTACCTGTATTTAACTTTAGTGTCTTTTTATTAAAACAGTTATGTATGATATATGCTTTTAAAACATCATTTGTATATGTTCTAAGAGTTATTTTCTTTTAATATTTCTTCTGGGGTAAGCAAACTGGTTGGGAGAGAGAAAAAAATTCAGAAAGTTCATTCCCTACCGAAATGTATGAATCTGTGTAAAAAACCGGTCACCTAAAGCCAATAGCAAAGGAAATACTCAGTGTTGATTATTACCCATGTAGGTATCCCAGGGTAGTAGAAGATACCTCAGAAATACTACTCTTACCAGTGTTTAGGTATGGGCTATATGGCCTGCTATATTGGTTTTTAGTTTGAGTTTCCATTATTTTATTGTTTTGTGTAATTATTTTCACTTACCTGTCAGTTAATTTATATTTGTTCTAAATGCAGTTTGTTAAAACAAAATCATTCCATGTGTTTCCAGTTTAATATTTCATATTTTGGTAATTTTATTGATAAACCTCAACTTGTACATCATGTAAATGTTGAAAAATCAAGACAAGCAAATAAAAAATCCAAAATATTATAATTGCATTGAATAGCAGTGGTATTTTCTCAAAAACTTGTATGTTATTTTAATTCATAAAAAGGTACAGAGTTGTTATACTTTATTACAAGTTGTATTGCCTATGAAATTATCACTATGCTATTTGATTTGGTGTATTTTTCTTGCCTATATTTTTGTCTGAATTTTTGTTGCTATTATTATTATTTTGTCTGGTTCTATCTGCTTTTTGTTAGTGTTTTTGTTTTTCTTTCTCATTGAAAGCTTTCTGTATGTAGTGAGATACATGAACAATCATAGTGCATGAATTTTATCATCTAAAACTTCTGCCACTATAAAATATATACTTTTATTTTATACTAACTTTTTAAAATTCGAAGGAAGGGCTAACTAGCTAGGTCATGGAAGAACATGGAAGTTATTCTGGTAAGAATTTATGAGCAACATTTCTATGTCAGTCACTAAGATAACTTTCAATATAACCAGGAGTCCTCAAATTATAGGAAAAATAATTAACAATTACAGCAGTAGCTAATTCTATAATAAAGACATCATAAAGTGCTTTGGGGTTTTACCTCTGCTGGGGTACAGTAAGGACTTACTGAAATATTTTTATATGCATTAGTTGAAGTTTATATATAAATCCTACATCACAAATAACATAACCTAATTGAAATAATGATGTATGTGCATGTAACACTTACTTTTTTACTTGGGAGACTGAGGCAGGAGAATAGTGTAAACCTGGGAGGCGAAGCTTGCAGTGAGCTGAGATCCGGCCACTGCACTCCAGCCTGGGCGACAGAGCGAGACTCTGTCTCAAAACAAACAAACAAACAAACAAACAAAAAACAAACAAAACACTTTTTTGTTTAATCCTTTTTTTTTTAGAAATGTGAGTGATATATTTTAGACAGAATAAAAGATATAATTTTGATGTAATGGGCATATTAATAGATTACATATATATGAATGAATAAGGGATAAGTGATGAATAAGAATTTATATGATAAGTTTATTTCTGCCAACTTAATGTGTGCCTGGGTCTTGAGGCCTCTATATATTATGAACCTAGATCAAATGATAAAGCGTGAGAATAATTACCAAACTCAGAGGACGATGTTTGACTAATTTATCTCTAAAACTACTTTGAACTGTTCACATACACGTGAGTATTAGTTTCATGAGGGCATTGCTCCCTTGACTCATTCAGGATAATTGTTCAGTAAGTGCTTTGCCTAAATTGTCTTTATTCCTCAATATGAATAACATTTTGTTAGCCACTCTTTCATGAAGTGTGCAGTGAATAGGTGCCCCATTAATAAAGGAAGACATATAATAAAATAGAAGAGTAGTTATATGCAGACTTCAAAAGAAGATTTTTAAAATTAATACTAGAAAAATATTGCAAAAATTTGGCACATTAAATAGAAAAAAAAGTGATATTAACTGTGTGTAAAATTATGACCTCACTCTTTTCTTTAAATTTTTGGTCTACCTTGCAAAAAATGTTAATTCACTATGGTTTCCTAATTTATCAATTATTTCCCTTGCAAAATCTATTCTTTACTTACGAGAAATGTTTTACTGAGCTGTAATGATAGTATAGACACAATTTTGATATATTAAAATTATTCATCTCGATTACTACATAAACTTCATAATGATAATATTTAACAAAGTATATATAACAAATATAGCTAGCCATAATCTTATATCTAGTCACATACTTAAATTTTAGGTAGCACTATATATCACCCAGATGCATTATGTAAAATACAATATTGAAATAGTATCTAATAATCATTGCACTCATAGTTTTCTTTAGAGTTTATAGCCGTCGTAATTATGTTTTACTACATCTGAGGTTAAACAACTTTTCGTCACATAAGTACAATCAGCCTTAATGTTTTATCCATGGGTGACTTTGAATGGCTGCTTATATTGATCTTCACTATCAAGTGTCATTCTTGCTTCACTCTTGTATACATATAAATAAATTGCATATACCGTTTCAATCATGTTGAACCAGAAAGTTTGATTTTTTTTTCCATTTCTAGTCATGTGAAAAATTAATGTCAATAAAACTTAAATAAACCTGGACTTTAGACTACTCTATTTTCAATGATGCAAAACTCAAAAGAAAGCCTGTCATATTATTTAAATTTCCCAATAAATATTTAAGGGAGTAAGGTGTTTTTAACTTAAAAAGATCAGTTTTAAAAAAAGCAAAACTTTGAAAGGAAATGCAAGTACATCCCTGTGACATACACAAATACATATACCCCTTGGTTCATTATGCCCCAGCCCCATACCATTTGTTCTAATTACTGTTCTTTTGCATACCATGAGGAAGCAGAGTTACAGAGAGATACCCACTTATGGATGATAAGCAATTTAAAATTTTAGTTTTGAAATTATGTTCCTCAACCAGAGATTTCAGTTTTTAAGTTTTGAAAGTCAATAGAAGCTTAAAGGATTATTCTGAAGTGTAACCTCCCAACAAAAAGAGAACCAGATCCTTAAGAAGTTTTATCTAAATTGTAAAGCAGTAAATTTAGGATGGATAATTTAGGTCTTTTTTTTTTTTTTTTTTGAATTGGCTCAGAATCTTCTTCTACACCCCTGAAAACCATCCTTTGGAGCCCTTAGAAGATACATCAGGGCAGGCTCACATCTCTAAATCATGGACAATCTGGTAGGCTGATTAAATACTATATTGCTTCTTAATGCTAGTAGATAAGAGGGGTGAGCCCAGGTTGAATTATAACATTCAAAATCATTTATAAAATGTCATCACCCAGAGCATTTACTTATCCATAATACCAAAAAGCCATTAACATTCGCAGCTTAAACATCAAAGGATAAGCTATCTTTACTCTCACTAGAAAAAAAGAGCTATTAGAGATCCACATCCCTCCAAAAAGACATTCATGGATTTGTGATTTTAAGGCACACTTTTCACATTCAAATCCTCTTAAAATTTAGTCACACTTTCCCTTTAAGATTTGACATTTGTGTTTTGTTCTGTAATGACTTCTTAATCTCTTTCAGCATTAATTTTTAATAAATAGTGATGTATAAATTATATTTTTTCATCAAATAAACACAATTCTGATTGCCTTATAATTAAGTTTTGTGTAATCATTTCTCAGTAAAATTGCAATTTTACTAAAATATTATTTTTTCTAACAACATCTTTATGGAGAAATAATGAAGAAATACTTTCATAGATACCATCTCAAAAAACAAGTTAGGACATGATTTAAAACATGAATATTTAGATTTCCTGGAGGAACAATAAAAGAATAAGTAGCTAAGCAGGGATCTATGTAAAATATCAATCTGCAAGACCTAATTGTCTTGTTTGCCCTCTAATTATGCTCAGACCTCAGGGGAAGATCAGCTTCATGCAAGAGTGCAAATAGGATTTCTTTTATCCTAATCATATGTATTCTTTTTATCATCTCCTTTCTCCTTTCTTTTTTTTCTCTGTTATGCCCTAGATTTCCACAGAACTGACCCCGTCTAATAATTGTATTCCAAATATCCCCATTGCTACTCCTACAACTCCATTGCAATTTCCCTCCCATTATCTCTCAGAAACTGCTTTATCTAAAAGCAACTCATATCAATCCAGTGATCTAACCTGTCCCTCTCTGTCTGTGTCTCTAAAGTGTTCTTGTCTTCTAGTTCTTGAGGGGTGGGACTGAGGTAAAGAAGTAGGGCAGTATGGCAGATTTTTTATATCGCCCTAAATATCAGAGAGACAATTGCCTATATTATCCATATAGAATTTTCCTTTTCTGTCTATAATAAATCTTTTCTTGTACATTTCAGCACCAATTAATGTAAAAGATACAAGGGAGAAATATTATCAATCAAGCAATATTTCATAGATATCATTTAAAGTCTGATTCTTATAGTTCTACTGGACAAGAAAAACAGTCTATGTATAGTAACAATAAAGGGCTTTTAAAATTACCATTCGTCACCAATTACCTTATCAACATTGAATAAGATTCAATATCTGTTTTTAAATATCAAGAAAAGAGTATACTTATGGTTATGTGCATAGCAGTGTGTGAATATTGTGACTTTTATTTCAAAAGCATACTTTTTGATACTACAGACCGAGGAAGAAAGTATTGTAAAAACCCAAATTTCATTAAGTAAGTCATTTAATACATTATTATATAAGCATTTATATGTATGATTATATATATATTGCCTCTGGAAATTACACTTAATATATATGTAAAAAATATTTATTAAACATTCATAAGAGAAAACAATATTTTTTGAAAAATTACAAGAATATATTTTCTAGAAAGAAGAAACTTCAGAAGAGTTATTTCAAATCAGGATATGCCACCTTTACCAAGAAAAGATTTATGTTCAGCTAAATTCATTTTGTTTCCTCATGAATAAATATGAAATTATTCTTTGGAACATCTAGGAAAGCAGTGAAAATCCTACTGCCATTGTGTATAAAATATAAGAAACAGTAAAAAAAATCAAAATAAAATATGGTTTATGTTTCACATTTTTTGCAAGTTAAATGAATATTTTCACAGTATTCATAATTATAAAATATCGAATATTATTGTGGTTGTGCAGTAATCTACTCAAGTGCCTAACAGCAGCATAGAAACTACAAAATCCAAAGAACTGACAAACTCACTAGTTAGTACAACGGCAACAATAACAAGGCAATTATTGGATCCTGAAGTGAATATGTTTAAAAACAGACCCACATATAGCAAAGACAGAGTAGCAATAGTATTCTATTTCTGGATGGGTTGCTTAACTGAAATTTTCAACTCATTTTACTTCTATGAGTTACTACATCTTTAAATATAATCATCTTTACAAAGACATAAATTTACAGGCCTAATATAAAAACAAGTGATCTGTTTATCAGCATTCATAAGCAGGAATTCAAATTTTAAAAGCACCATGTGATACAGGCTACAAATGAATTATGTGCATGATGTGGTTAGAGCCCTGAGGAAGGAGAGCGCTAATGGACTGACTGCATCCCCGCAATATTAGACGAAGCTCTAATCCCCACTGTAACTGTATTTGGGGACAGGGTCTATAAAGAGTTGATTAAGATTAAGTGATGTATTAAGGGTGGACCCTGATCCACTAGGATTTGTGTCCTCATAAGAGACCAGAGAGCTTGTGTGCTACCTCTCCCCACTCCCCGTGGAAGGACATGGTGAGGAAGTGGCTGTGTGCAAGCCAGAAATAAAGGCCTCTGGGACTTCTAGCCTCCAGAACTTCGATCAAATACATTTCTGTTAAGCTAAAAAAATTAATAAAAATCATAGATTTGTCTGATTCTACACAAATATGTAATAACATAAAAATAACAGTAATATTAGCTATTCTTTCAATTACTAAGCATTACAAAACAATACATGTTTTTCTCACTCATTCCAAAAATTTCATAAACAGGAAAGAAAGTTAAAGTCACTGCTGGATACAGTTATAATAAAGGAAATAATGAGTGGATCTTAAACTGCAAGCTGAAGTTGCACCAGATTTAGTGTGCTGCAAAATTAGTTCTAGGGTTTTGACACATGATATAAATTTGTGTCGTATTGAAACTGTGAGAACTCAGTATTGCTTCCTACATGCTGTTGTAAGAGGCTTTTAGGATTATTTTGACCCTCTGAAATTTGTTTTTAACTCCCCATGGAATTTGGGAGAAAGAGTCAAAGTAATCCCGATTGAAGGCAATGCACCACATGTTCTCCAGGTTCATTTAGAAGTTTTAAAGTTTCCATGATGAAGTGAGATGCTCCCTGGTATTTGTCAATTACACTTTGAAAAGCTTTTGGTTCTGACCTGTAGGTTGTAAATTTACTATTGATGGGCCAGAAGTGAAATGTCTTAAAACTCGAAGGTGTTTAAAGATTTACTTGGGCGTGAATGAAGCCTTAAAACTCTTACATTGCCAGCAAGAAAGAGCCAAGAAACTATAGCAGCAGGTACACGGATGGAAAAAATTATTTCCTCCATATACTAATTACTGAACCCTTTTGCCACCTGTACCATGAAGCATTTCCCAGTTTCCTGTGTCAGAATGAATTGCTTCCTCCTCTCTGCTTGAATCGCACTTTGAGCAGGCTCATATACCTCTATTATTTATCGTATACTTAGTTGCATACACATTTGTTACTTTCAACAGATTATAAATTTCTTGAATGTAGATAACTGTTTATTAATCTCTGTACCTCTTGTGTCTAGATAATGCCTAACACTTAATAGTAACTTAATAAACATTGTTTGACTTACAGTGAATTTCGGAAGACATTCTGACAAGGATAAAGAAAAGAGAATTGCTGTTATTCTCAATGAGTTTAAGAGTTGCTCCGACATCAGAGATAGCAAGCATGTTTTAATTTTACTATATTTACCAAACAGCAAAACAACAAAGAAGAAAACTAAAACTTAAAGAAAAAAAGGATGGAGAGTTTACAATCAATTAATCCTAACTAAACAAGTGTTTTGAAAGATAGGTGGTCAGTCCAATCTATTAAAAAAGGGGTGGTAGTCCATTTTAAAATTTTCATGGAGTAATGTCAAAGAGCATATGATAACAGTAAAGAGTAATCACATGGTTAGGCTTGGTAGTAGTAACTTGGAATTCAAATTTCTGGGAGAGTACAGTACTTTATCTGGAAGATAATGTAATAATTTAAGCTACTGTAATTTATGAAAATAAAAAAGTAAAATAAAGATACATTTTTAGTTTTCTTCTACATGATTTTATATATGTGATTTCCCTTGTACTAATTTCCACTTCATGAAGTCCCTTTGAGTTAAATAGAGCAAGTATTATTTCCATAATATAAATTTATTTGTAATGTGGTTTAGTGAAACTTAATAACTTTCCAGTATTACATACTGCTGCAAGATTCATTAAGATGAAAACACTTTCTCTTTGACTCATTTCTATATTCTCGGCACCAAATGATGTGATAATATGGCTTGACATATTGTAAGTGTTTGTCACATCACTCAATACAATTGTGAGTGTCAGTTTTGGAACTCAAAACAAAATACACTATTTCCAAAACTAGTGTTATTACTTTAAGCAATAGAGAATAGCATTAAAACTAAATAAAATCTAAGAAATACTTTATTTGTTTAGGTATAGGGTGATTTCATAACCAGGGTAAATCCACAGGTTATGTCTAGACTGCTCCAAATATGGAAAAATTCCAATGCCTCTTATTTTCTAAAAAAAATCAGGTGGAGTGTACATTCCTCAAGATGTAATCTTTATATCTCCATTTCGTCATGTTCAGGACACAAAATTAGGTGCCATCTACTAAGAAAATTCTGCAAAATTAGAAAGAGCCACAGAATAGCTTTGTGTTCTTAGAATCTATTAAACTAAAGTTTATCCTAGAAAAACAGAAAACTAGGGGGATGTCAAGGTGATTGCTTCCTTATACTTATTCTAGTCTACTTGGAATAAAACCAAAGGACGCAAATTCTAGAGGTAGTTCAAAAAGCAGTTGCCCAGTAAAAGCAGGCAGTAAACTTCACTGCAGAGATTCATTTGCAATCCAGGGAACATGGGATTTTGCAGGAAAAACAAAACAAACAAAAGTTAAGCTGAAGAAGAACAAGTAAACACTAACAAAATATGTAAAAAAAAAAAAAAAAAAAAGGAAATAATTAAAGAATACCAAAGATGCATCAGTACGCCCACATAAGTAGATGTAACAGAAAAAAGTTCAAATGTTATACAATATGTATGTTTAAAAATGTTAAAGTTGTTAATTAATATTTAGAGACCACAGTGAAAATGGTCTTCAAAAATATCCAAGTGAAAAAAAAAAAAAACATTAAGAAACAAAACAACATAGTTAGGTAAATTAACTTAATACCAATGAGTAGGATAAGCAGCTAATAAAAAACATAGGAAAAGAAAAAATCAGAATCTCATCTTCAGGCAATGATGCACTAGTAAATGTACATAAAGTATACTGAGAATAATTAGAAAAAAATTTAAAAAAACTCTGCTTATAAATATTATACAGCCAAGGTAAAGAAGACAGCCCAATATAATAATCTGGAATTATTAATATATATAAATATATAAAATAATCTGAGATTATTAATACTCTCAATCACTTGCTAACAGTAAGAGAAAAGTAAATAAATGCAAAAACTTTAGCTGCATATTTTAACATATTTATCTTAAAAACTAATACTAACAGAAGCTAATAGATTTTGTTTGTTCAAAACTGAAGATTTCAACAAGGTGACTAAAATCTGGACTTAATTGATAATAAATGCCGAAACTGCAAATTTTGTATCAAGATCAAACTCAATATTTAACATCATTTAAGGTTTGTTAGAGTATAAATCAAGATGTAACAAATGTCAGAAGACTGAACTTATACAGGATATATTCCCTGTCATCAGTGGAAATAAAGTCGAAATGAGCAACAAAAAGGTAACTTAAAGACACCCATATGTTTGGAAATGAACAAAAAGAAAAACAAAAAAAAACAGAAACATTTCTAAATCCATGGGTCAAGGATAAATACCACAAAGAGAGGCTGATTTGAGTAATAATAAAACTCCAGTCTTCCACACAGCTGGCTCTTCATGAATTACTCTTTCTCTACTGCAATTCCCCTGTCTTGATAAATAGAATCTGTCTAGGCAGCAGGCAAGGTAAATCCAGTGGGTGGTTACAAATTTGGGGGCTCCTCCATGACTGCCCTTGTGGCTACCTGCCCATGGTTTGGTAGCCCCCATACAGTGACAGATCCAGAGGCCAGCCCAAGCGGCCACCCAGTTCTCTTGGACTGGGGACTGACTCTGATCCTATGTCTTCTGGCAAGGTGCTGTCCATCCAATGTACATGGACTTAATTGAAACAGAGAAATGGTCCTGCGGAGACATCATACAACTGCAGTTCCATGGTGGGGTGTCTGTCTATAGCCCCATGGTGAGGTGTCTATCTGTAGCTTACTAGAGGGTGTCTGTAGCCCCATCATGGAGTGTCTGTCTGTAGCCCCATCCATCATGGAGTGGCTATACCTGTAGCCCTAATATGGTTTGGTTCTGTGTCCTCACCCAAATTTCATCTCAGATTGTAATCCCCATATATCAAGGCTGGGACCTGTAATCCTCATGTGTTGAGGGAAGGAGGTGATTGGATCATAAGGTTGGTTCACCCATGTTTTTCTGGTGACAATGAGTGAGTTCTCATAAGATCTGATGGTTTTGTAAGTGACAGTTCCTCCTTCACATGCTCTTCCCTCTGCTGCTGCCTTGTGAAGAAGGTGCCTGCTTCTCCTTGCTCCATGGGCATAAGTTTCTTGAAGCCTCCCCAACCATGTGGAACTGTGTCAATTAAACCTCTTTTCCTCTATAAATTATCCAGTTTCAGGGAAGTGTTATATAGCAGCATGAGAACAGACTAATACAAGTTCTTTTACCAGGTATCTGATTTGGTAAATATTCTAGGTGCTGCCAACACCTCCTTCCTTCCTCCAGTTAGTTCAGCTCCTCTGGGCGTCTCAGTTGGTTCTCCCTAATTAGTAGGAAGAGTCTTCTCCTTAGTTTGGAAGATTTGGGGGAGACTTTTCAGACAGAGAATAGGAGGTTAGTTTGGAAGGAATAATGTTGGAATTCTTGATTAGGGATCTTGATTTGGAAAGCCTTCTCTCCCTCTTGTTCTTGTTTGTGTGTTCATATTTGTGGAGGGGATCACTGAAGGAATTGCTAACAGAAGTCCATCAGGCCTAATTTGGAGAACCCTCTGCACGTTGGATCACATTCAGTGGAGCCCTGAAAAAAGCCTTAAAAGAACTGATTTGGGGTGATGATCCTTCATCTTGCCTGGAGACCATCCACTGAATTCCTGGTTAGAGTCATCCTTCCCAACCTTGAGTGAATTAAGTATGACAGGAACTAATGGGAGAAAGTTTGAGCCTTGCCTGGTGGATGTTGGGTGCTGAATGAAGTGACTAGTGTCTGTTTTGTTATATGTATTTTTCTTTGTCTAGGATGGAAAATGTTAATTTGGTTCCACATGCAGCCCATTGGGCAACATCTTGCAAAATTAAGATGCATTTGCCTATGGAATCATAAAACATAAAAGGATGATTTTCTTTTGTACTGGGGCTTGACCCACACAGCTATGGTACAGGGAGCAGAGTCATCAAAGTGACTCTGCTCTTCTGGAAGCTACAGAGAAAGGGAACCCAGAAACCTGGTAGGCCAGCAAAAAGGGTAAGAATTTCTTAGCAGCCAAGTTGCTAACCTTTCTCTCTCTCTCTCTCTCTCTCTCTCTCTCTCTCTGTCGCTCTGCGTGTTTTTGTTTAAATGGCAAGCATCACTGTTTGTCTCCTCTGCAAGGATTTGATTATTAGAAAAAAGGATTTGTGAGACTAGTCTTATGGTGTAGCAAGTCTAGTGTACTTTGCGCAAAGAGTTTGTTTTCTCTGTGTTCTTTGATGGACAGAGGGATATCACAGGATATAATGCAGGTTTAGGACCCCTATAAACCTACTTTTCAAGCCAGTCCTGTAGGCTGGCTATTTACAAACTTTGCTGCAGTTCCCTGAAACCAATACCGAATGAAATTTCTGTTTTGCTTTGTGTCTTTTAGAGACACTTTCTCTTGGTTGCCACCATCCACCAGAAGACAAGAATTTTGAGTTTGTATCATGGTGAGCCCTAAAAATTCTTGGGCAGTTAAAAGTCTTTGCAAAGTTGAAATTGGCTGCTCTAGACTCCTTCTGGGAAGAGCAAAAGAAACTGCTCAATACTATTTAGCTTAATAGTTAAGGCTTTGTCCTTTGAACATGGCAGCCCAGTTTCAATTCTCAGCTTCAATTCTCAGCTTCAGGATTGATTTCTTTCCGGTTTGTAATTTTTGTAACTCTGCCATTTATTGATATTTTTTCTTTCCCTCATGGATAGCTTCTGATAGCCTGTCTTTATTCTTCCTTCCCCTGAACTGCCTTTGGGGAGACTATTATTATTACTTTTTAATACTTCAAGTTCTAGGGTACATGTGCACAATGTTTAGGTTTGTTACATATGTATACATGTGTCATGTTGGTGTGCTGCACCCATGAACTCATCATTTACATTAGGTATATCTCCTAATGCTATCCCTCTCAACTCCCTCCACCCCATGACAGGCCCCAGTGTGTGATGTTCCCCACCCTGTGTCCAAGTGTTCTTGTTGTTCAATTCCCACCTGTGAGTGAGAACATGCGGTGTTTGGTTTTATTGTCCTTGCAATAGTTTGCTAAGAATGATGGTTTCTAGCTTCATCCATGTCCCTTCAAAGGACATGAACTCATCCTTGGTTGTGGCCGCAGAGGATTTCATGGTGTATATGTGCCACGTTTTCTTAATCCAGTCTATCATTGGTGGACATTTGGGTTGGTTCCAAGTCTTTGCTATTGTGAATAGTGCCACAATAAACATACGTGTGCATGTGTCTTTATAGCGTCATGATTTATAATCCTT
>NW_012107552.1:928286-929722 GCF_000951045.1 Mandrillus leucophaeus
CATGTTTTTGCAATGGCTGGTACCGGTTGTTCCTTTCCATGTTGAGTGCTTCCTTCAGGATCTCTTGTAGGGCAGGCCTGGTGGTGGCAAAATCTCTAAGCATTTGCTTGTCTGTAAAGGAATTTATTTCTCCTTCACTGATGAAAGTTAGTTTGGCTGCATATGAAATTCTGGGTTGAAAATTTTTTTCTTTAAGAATATTGAATATTGGCCCCCACTCTCTTCTGGCTTGTAGAGTTTCTGCTGAGAGATCTGCTGTTAGTCTGATGGACTTCCCTTTGTGGGTAACTTGGCCTTTCTCTCTGGCCGCCCTTAATGTTTTTTCCTTCATTTCAACTTTGGTGAATGTGACAATTATGTGTCTTGAAGTTCCTCTTCTCGAGGAATATCTTTGTGGGGTTCTTTGTGTTTCCTGAATTTGAATGTTGGCCTGCCTTACTAGGTTGGGGAAGTTCTCCTGGATGATATCCTGAAGAGTGTTTTCCAACTTGGCTCCATTTTCTCCTTCACTTTCAGGCACACCAATCAGACATAGATTTGGCCTTTTCACATAATCCCATATTTCTTGGAGGCTTTATTTCTTTTTCCTTTTTTTTCCTCTAGACTTCTCTTATCGCTTCATTTCATTCATTTGATCTTCAATCATTGATAATCTTTCTTCCAGTTGATTGAGTCAGTTACTAAAGCTTGTGCATTTGTCACGTATTTCTTGTGTCATGGTTTTTATCTCTGTCAGTTTGTTTATGTTCTTCTCTGCATTGATTATTCTAGTTATCAATTCTTCCATTCTTTTTTAAAGATTTTTAGTTTCTTTGGGCTGGGTGCATAGTTCCTCCTTTAGCTCTGAGAAGTTTGATCGACTGAAGCCTTATTCTCTCAACTTGTCAAAGTCATTCTCCATCCAGCTTTGATCCGTTGCTGGCGATGAGCTGTGTTCCTTTGGAGGAGGAGATGTACTCTGATTTTTTGAAATTGTTGAAGTTCCAGCTTTTCTGCCCTGCTTTTTCCCCATCTTTGTGGTTTTATCTGCCTTTAGTCTTTGATACTGGTGACATACTGATGGGGTTTTGGTGTGGGTGTCCTTTCTTTTTGTTAGTTTTCCTTCTAGCAGTCAAGACCCTCAGCTGTAGGTCAGTTGGAGATTGCCTGAGGTCCACTCCAGCCCCTGTTTGCCTGGGTATCAGCTGCGGAGGCTGCAGAAGATAGAATATTGCTGAACAGTGAGTGCTGCTGTCTGATTCTTGCTCTGGAAGCTTCGTCTCAGGGTTGTACCACACCGTGTGAGGTGTGAGGTGTCGGTCTGTACCTAGTGGAGGATGTCCCCCAGTTAGGCTACTCAGGTGTCAGGGACCCACTTGAGCAGGCAGACTGTCCGTTCTCAGATCTCAACTTCCATGCTGGGAGATCCACTGCTCTCTTCAAAAAGCTGTCAGACA
>NW_012107552.1:929772-931152 GCF_000951045.1 Mandrillus leucophaeus
AAAAAAAAAAAAAAGGTTTTTTTTTCTTCTCAGTTGACTGGATTGTTTTTCTCTTTGTTGTCTTCTTGTCACTCTGATGCCCACATGAGAGAACCTAAGATAAATTCCAACATCCTGGATCTTCTGGGGAGAAACAGACGAGGAACCACAGTTCCCATCCTGAGAAAAACCTGATTTCCTAATGAAACATCAGGAATTGAAAGTGGATTGATCCCTCTCAAAATCTAAGGCTATTTTATGTTGTATTGCTTTATCTGACAGTTTTGACATTTGTGGGTATCAGAAACTATTTTGTATTATGAGAGAAATTTGGAAACAGATAAGTAGGAAATATTATTTAGAGGATGGGTAATGGCAGTTATTGGGGAATAGTCAGCTCTTCGACGCTTAGATTAGAGAACCATGCTCCTGGCCACAAAGAAGATATGGAAACATCGCTATACCCACTGAGAGATGAGACTCCCATGAGGGATGGGCTGATTTACAAAAGGGATTGATTTGGGGTTGTCTTGTATTGAAATGGATGTTTCATTTTCTTAGTCCGGAGTTCTAATTTAATTGCACTGTGGTCTGACAATTTGTTATAATTTCCATTCTTTTTCATTTGCTGAGGAGTGCTTTACTTCCAACTATGTGGTCAATTTTGGAATAAGTGCGATGTGGTGCTGAGAAGAATGTATATTCTGTTGATTTGGGGTGGAGAGTTCTGTAGATGTCTATTAGGTCCACTTGGTGCAGAGTTGAGTTCAATTCCTGGATATCCTTTTTAACTTTCTGTCTCGTTGATCTGTCTAATGTTGACAGTGGGGTGTTGAAGTCTCCCAGTGTTGTACGGAAGTCTAAGTCTCTTTGTAAGTCTCTAAGGACTTGCTTTATGAATCTGGATACTCCTGTATTGGGTGCATATATGTTTAGGATAGTTAGCTCTTCCTGTTGAATTGATCCCTTTACCATTATGTAATGGCTTTCTTTGTCTCTTTTGATCTTTGATGGTTTAAAGTCTGTTTTAACAGAGACCAGCATTGCAACCCCCCCCTTTTTTTTTGTTCTCCGTTTGCTTGGTAGATCTTCCTCCATCCCTTTATTTTGAGCCTATATATGTCTCTGCATGTGAGATGGGTCTCCTGAATACAGCAATCTGATGGGTCTTGACTCTTTATCCAATTTGCCAGTCTGTGTCTTTTAATTAGACCATTTAGTCCATTTACATTTAAGGTTAAGATTGTTATGTGTGAACTTGATCCTGTCATTGTGATATTAGCTGGTTATTTTGCTCATTAGTTGATGCAGTTTCTTCCTAGCATTGATGGTCTTTACATTTTGGCATGTTTTTGCAATGGCTGGTACCGGTTGTTCCTTTCCATGTTGAGTGCTTCCTTC
>NW_012107552.1:932549-940248 GCF_000951045.1 Mandrillus leucophaeus
TATGACCTGTCCCCAGAGGTGGAGTCTACAGAGACAGGCAGGTCTCCTTGAGCTGCGGTGGGCTCCACTCAGTTCGAGATTCCTGGAGGCTTTGTTTACCTTCCTAAGTCTCAGCAATGGCGGGCACCCCTCCCCCAGCCTTGCTGCTGCTTTGCAGTTCGATCTCAGACTGCTGTACTAGCAATGAGGAAGGTTATTTTGTGACATCTGGTGTTTTAAACCTTTGATATTTGAAAAACTTTCCAAAATCAAATTATAATGTATATCTTTTTCTAACCTAATTATGCTTTTAGATATTAGGTCCCCTAAAGTCCAAAAATGACATATTTGTCTTATTTGGTATAAAAATCATACAAGAAGCATTGTCGAATATGAAATGGTATTTGGCTTTCTTTGGGCTGTATTTATATAAATATGTTATCAGTATGTGTTCCATAATTATGGGAAACTTCTATAATTCTGATATGATTTAGTGTCATTTTAATAATTATAATTATCATGTAAAATTGTTGTATGCCACAGAAGCAGCAAATTCCTAGTCAGTTGTAATTTTTTAGTGAATCTCCTAAAACTTTTGTCTCAGACAACTTTATCTTGCTTTGATCCTTTTCAGAAGGCAGTTTATAATCAGATGTAGGACTCTGATGGATACTCTTACATGCAGATCTCTGATAATTTTTAAAAATGTGCCATTAGAATAGAGGAGAAAACAAACCTTCTAGGACCATCATGAAGAGCAGATGTGTTAAACATTGCTAATCTTTTTGCTTCAGAGTCAAGAAAATTTGTTTCTTTTGTGCTATTTACTACTTTTACTAAGTGACAATAGTATACTTCTGGGAGCAAAATTTGGAACATATTGCTTTCTCTCTGCCTGATTTCTTCAGAATTTAGACACTGTTTGTGAGTATTCTCAACTTATGGCTGTATAGTTATTTGCATAAGTGCAGTAAGAATCTGTTTTCTTTTGTAACAGGTCACAATTGGAGAAACTGTTTATTTTACCAAGGCTTTGATTAGAATGGCATGCTTTCTTTAAATAAACAAATTTGACTTCTAGGGCCAACAAAAACCCCTTAGAAAATCTGTCCTAATACCTTGTCTACACAAACCCAGTATGAGTTTCCTAATCTGTGGTAAGCAAAGAATATCACTTTCTGCCAGGCTCAGGACCCCAAGTTATTTGGGGATGTCTAGGGGAGAAATTCACAGGTATTTGCAAGCATAGATAAATCCTTGACTGGTCTTCAAGGCTTTAAAAAAGTACAATCTGAGATTCTTTACAGAATAAAATTTCAGCAAAGTCAATATTCAAAACAGCCTATATGGAAAATAATTATGTCTACTTCTCTTTATGCAAATAATCAGGCAGAGCATTTTAAGATTAAAACAAATTTTACAAGTCAATTTGACCTACCTTAATTTATTTTCAATAAAAATGGAGACTAGAGTGAAAAATTATGCTTAAAAAAAAAAACCCCATAATACACCTGTTGTTAGTTGTTCTTGAGTTCTTTTATTTTTTTTATTTTTATTTTTTTCCCTACAGTTTGGAGTAAATCCTAAATTCTTTGTGGGCCACAAATCTCCTAATGTTTCAAATCTTTACTTTTAAAACTTGGAATTTCACTCGTTATCCAAGAACTCATTATTTGCCTTATAGTATGCTGTTCCCTTTAATGCTGTACTAAAACTATAGATAAGAATACCACTGCCTTTGTCATGCAAGCCTTGGAATCCCAGCCTGGCCTGCATGAGTATGCTAATACTGTTGCAAAGGGGTTCTACTCCTTTCACCTTGGAATCAATTACACCTACCTCCCCTATACCCATAGTCGGCAGGAAGCGATTAGAGCAATCTTCAGCCTTTTTCCATCTTCTTTAGCCAACACCTTAAGATTAAGATGTTATAAAACCCAAAGGGAGGAACTGAAACCACCACTGCAAAATTGTAAGTGAGATAGTGAAAGAAACCTGATCTAACCAACCCCTTCTTGCTTCTAACCTCCACGCTATTCTTGTTCATTCCTGGGCATAGGCCAAACTAACTTTGGGAGGAACTTTGTTTATAGTTTATAATTTGAAACAAAGATGATAAGAGCCCTTTCCCGATACAAACCCTTTCTTGCCTGGGAGCTAGACTGCCTTTGTAGGATTAACAAATTAGCCAAAAGATTAGAAATTATGATTTACGAGTCATGCAGCTGAAATCTGCTAGATTCCGACCCTCCCCAAATTGCTCCTGGGATAACATTGCGACTGTGAAATCTAAGATCAGGGCTTGAGATATTTTGCAGGCCTTGCATCTGATGGATCATCTGATATCACCCATACTGATAAACTAGCTCATCTCTTCTTGCCGCCGTCACCTAGGAACTGACTCATCACAAGAAGACAGCTTCAACTCCCGATGAATTCATCTCTGACCCAACTGATTTGAGTAATAATAAAATTTTGGTGTCCTGCAAAATAAATAAATAAATTCACAAAGAAAATTAGAAAATATTTAACAGACTGACATTATTTGTCAGTAATTGTATCGATACCTATGATACTATGTATCAATAATCCTTATTTAGGTACAGAAATCATGCTAGGTAGCATTGGAAAAATAGACAAAATGTAAAAGAATACATAATCCACAAAAAGCCCAGGTATATATTGATACCTGAATTATGACAAAAGGGCCATTGCAAAATGATAAGGAAAGGACCATGTTCTCAATAACTGGTAGTAGATAGCCTGGAAATTCATATGAAACTTGTCCCCTACCTTATACATGAAAATACATGTACAGAGTAATATTTATAGAAGCAGTCTCTGCACTGGTCTTAAAGTCAAACTACTGCAAATGCATATCAACAATAGAATGGATAAACATACTATAGTGTTGAGAACAAGCTCCCCAAAATCTGGCCATAAACTGGCCCCAAAACTGGCCATAAACAAAATCTCTGCAGCACTGTAACATGTTCATAATGGCCCTAATGCCCAAGCTGGAAGGTTGTGAGTTTACAGGAATGAGGGCAAGGAACACCTTGCCTGCCCAGGGTGGAAAACTGCTTAAAGGCATTCTTAAGCCACAAACAATAGCATGAGCAATCTGTGTCTTTAAGGGTGTGTTCCTGATGCAGTTAACTAGCCCAACCTGTTCCTTTAATACAGCCCATCCCTTCGTTTCCCATAAGGGATATTTTTAGTTAATTTTATCTATAGAAACAATGCTAATGACTGGTTTGCTGTTAATGAATACGTGGGTAAATCTCTGTTCAGCACTTTCAGCTCTGATGGCTGTAAGACTCCTGATTTACAACTTCACACCTCTCTATTTCTGTGAGTATGTCTTTAATTCCTCTAGCGCCTCTGGGTTAGGGTCTCCCTGACCCAGCTGGTCTCAGCACTATAGATATACAATGAATATAAGATATGCAATGGATTTACAGTTACAATAGAACATAACTTGCCAATAAAAATAAACTACAGCTATATGGAAAACCTTGGATTTATATCTCAAATATAATATTAAACAGAAGAAGCCAGATATTCACTGGATTATTATACTCATAAAAATTTCAAAAAGATGTAAAACTAATCAACACAGTTAGAAGTCAAAATTAAGATTATTTTAATGGTTGGAGAAAATTGTTAATCACTAAGAGTGGCACAAGGGAGAAGAAACTTGATCATGAGAAGTGTCAAAATTTTTAATCTTAGAAGTGTTTATGTAGCTGTTCTCTGTCAAAATCCACTGTTGCTGTAGAACAAAGCTATGCACCTTTATATGTCTTATATGTCAGGAAACAGAAAATGAGATATATAGCCAGAATTTGAAAACTAAAAGACATAAATGATAAAATTTCTCAAAACCCAACTCAGAGATTTAAGGAGATCTAAAAATAGCTAAATTGAGTTTAAGAAACAGAAAAGTAGTAGGAGAAAGCCCAATATACTTCTTAAAAGTGTTTCATAATGACAAAATATAATTTAAAAATAGTTGAAGAATTAGTGGCCGAGAATTTTCCAGACTTGACAATTCACTTATTACTTATATTGACAGAGCAAACTGAATTATTTGTCCAGCAAACAAAATAAATCCAAACCCAAAGTTATTATCATAAAATTGTGAAGAATCAAGATAGAAGCTGCTAATGGAGGTCAGAGAAAAAAAAAAGTGATTAGCGACAAAGGAATGATGAGTAGAACAGCAGATTTAGCACTAGATGAACAATGACTTTTATTAATAGTGGGTGGAAGGACTTGCAGAAGAGAGAGGGTTAGAATATGACAATGAAATAGTTGAAATTATTATTTTTGTTTTTCTAGAAGGCTTTCTTGTTGAGGCTGCAGCATTTGAACTTATTTGTAAAAAAGATGATATTGAAAAAGTTAGAAAAGGTTAATAACAGAGAAGTAGAAATTTATTTTAGAACAACTTTTAATAATAGGTTGTAAGACTAATTTGAAATTCAAGGATAATTTAGGCAACAGACAAGTTGCCATGGATGAGAAACCTTGTAATAAGTCCCTTTTCAATCAGTTCTCTCTGCCATGCCACAAATTGTTCTCTCTGAAGCCGGAGTGATTCTTCTAATACGTAAATTTCCCACACTCCTCCTATTGAAAAACTTTCACTGCTGCCACTACTGATGTCAGAATAAAGCCCAAATTTCCTAGCATGATCTAAGTGATGTGGTTCTTGAATTTCTTTCTAATATCCCCCTTCTGAAAATACATGCTATTCCATTTGCCAACTTTCTCCAGGATGCCACATTAAAATTAATATTTCTCAGTTAAAATGTCTTTAGAAACATATCAACTTTATGAAAAGGTTTACCAACTTACTAAATTTGATAAATAATTGTTGTGATACAAATGTATATTCTGGTCAAAGCTAGTATGCACAGCTTCATGCCTTCATTGACATATTTTGGATTGACATATTTTGTATTAGGTGTATTTATGACAAGACATGTGAGTAAATTTCATTAAAAACCTTATAAAATATTCTAAGCTTCAAAATTTCTGCATTTACATACTTGCATGAAACTACAGTGTTATATGTATGGCTGGATTCCAACCAAATATAAGGGCAAGATCTTCCATAAATTTACACAGGCACTTAAAATGATCAAATTATCAAAGCATTCAATTATAGCCATACATCCATTTTAATTTTTTGGAATTTTTATAATTTTAAAAGTATTTATAAAGGTATCAAAGTTATTAAAGTTTAAATGAAATATAAATATATATCTTCTTTAGCTTAGCAACTGATTATTGTATTGACTTCTTTAAAAATTTACACTAGTTTATTCATCTTCAAGGGCTGCTCTAACAAAGCTTCACAAACTGGATGGCTTAAACCAGCAGTCCCCAATATTTTTGAGTGGGTGACCAGGAATCAGTTTTGTGGAAAGTAACTTTTTTCCAGGGGGAGGAGTCAGGGAAATGGTTTCAGGATGAAACTGTTCCACCTCAGATCATCAGGCATTACTTAGATTATCATAAGGTGCATGAAACATAGATCCCTCGCATGTGCAGTTTACAAAAGGGCTCAAGCTCCTATGAGAATTCTGAGAATCCAATGCTGCTGCTTATCTGACAGGAGGAGGAGCTCAGGTGATAATGCTCACTCGTGAGTTGCTCACCTCTTGCTGTGCATCCTGGTTCCTAACAAGCCACAGAAAGGTACTTGTCCATGAACCGGGAGTTGAAGAACCCTGGCTCAAAAAACAGCAACTAATTGTCTCACAGTTCTGAAGGCTACAAGCCTAAAATCAAGATGTTGGCAGAGATGGTGTCTTATGATGGCTTTAAGGAAAGGATCTGTGTAGATTCCTCTGCTTGGCTTATAGAGACCACCTTCACATATGGTGTTCTCCCCATATCTTCACAGTGTCTACCTTCTATAGATATGTACATCAGTGATAGTGTAAACATTTTATAACAGGCATAAGATGAGTGTAGCCAGTTAGAACAGATGATAGTCTTAAACATTACATTGGGCTGTACTGGTGTACATCTGCAAAATATCAGCCCTATCTACATGTGTGTTGAATAAGTATATAAAAGAAAACAAAAATAACAACGAAAGCAAAGAAGCAAGGAAGGAAGAAAAGAAGGAAAGAAGAAAAGAGGGAAAGAAGGAGGGAAGAAGTGAAAGAAGTGTAAAGTTAAATATTATGTGCTGCTTTGACATCTGGTAAATTGGCAGAGCCTCAGATAGTATAACTGCACATGCCTCTTCTTGCTCAGCTCCTGTGAATAAAGCCCTCTGGTCAAATGATCCTTCCTATCTGGGAGACTAGGTGCAGTTTCTGCTTTTCCCTGAGTAGTGGGTTTTAGTTCTCTGATAGCCTGCAGAATTATTCAAACAAGTCAATCACATCCTCAGGTGGGAACCACAGGGACACCTCACCCTCTTGACACCAATAAACCTGCCTCTCACAGTCCCTGACTGTTCACTCTGTTCTGACTGCAACCCATGTGTGGCACAATGTCTTATTTCCACATACTGTGAGTATATGGGACTGATAGCCTGCTCTCACTATCATCTGTCCTGTGTTGCATGTCATGTGTTTGGCCTCCCCCTAACTCTAGGGTGGGAATTGTTCCATAACCACTGGAGTAAATACAAAGCAATAAAAACAAATGGTGTCACAAACAAGGTAGTGCAACCATGACCACGAACACCTCATCAGCTTTAAATAACTGCTCCTTGGGTAACTATCTCGTTCGATGTTGTGGCAAATGTTGACTACGACACAACTGCCAATTGCTGGAGGGTTTGCTTTTTTCATGTTATGTACACTGTTTATTTTGCTAAATATTACCATTTCTTCTCACGTTAAAATGCTCTTTTGATCCAAGATGATAATTAAGTGACTATTTCCTAACATGATATACGTCCAGATTCAGCTTGGCTTTGGCAGGTGGTCTCTGAGGCTTCCTGCTGTAACAACACAGTCTAACTGTTCAGTGCTTGAATTCCACTTACCAATAATAAGACTACAGCTCTCTGGTCACTGCCACAGCTTGGTGACTTTCACTAGATACCTGAGACAGTCATATGAACATTGTGATTGTGCACTTCAGGGCTGGGAAGGTCATGTTAAAATTTGCAGCAAGAAAGGAGACTGCATCCTGGGTTGAATTAATCATGGCATCTCAGTTACTTAACAAGAACAGTTGTTCATTGGAGAGCAGAAACCTTGTCCATCTCTTGTACTGCTATTTCCCTCACTTCTGTCATGTATGCTTTCTTTATCCCCAAGTGTATGAGGTGCACATCTATGGTAGCCTGAGCCGCATGAACTAATGAAAAATGAAATTAATAAATGAAAGGATGAAAGGGTGGAAGAAATGAAGGAAGGGAGGAAAGAAATGAAGAAAATAAAGAAATGAAATAGGGAGAGAGGCAGGGAGAAAAAAGGTAAGGAAGTAAGGAAGGAAGGGAGGGAAGAAAGGAAAGAATGAAGTAAGGAGGGAGGGAGGGAAGGTAGGAACAGAGGGAGGGAGGAAGAAGGGAGGGAAGACATAAGAGAGGGAGTAAGGGAAGGAAGAATGAGGGAAAGTGGGAGAGAGGGAGAGAGGAAGGAAGGAAAGAAGGAAGGAAGGCGAAGGATGGAAGGAAGGAAGGAAGGAAGGCGAAGGATGGAAGGAAGGAAGGAAGGCGAAGGATGGAAGGAAGGAAGGAAGG
>NW_012107552.1:940298-982837 GCF_000951045.1 Mandrillus leucophaeus
GGAAGGAAGGAAGGAAGGCGAAGGATGGAAGGAAGGAAGGAAGGAAGGAAGGGGAAGGATGGAAGGAAGGAAGGAAGGAATGAATGAATGAAGGAAGGGGAAGGATGGAAGGAAGTAAGGAAGGGGAAGGATGGAAGGAAGGGAAAAGAAGGAAGGAAGGAAGGAAGGAATGAAGGAAGGAAGAAAGGAAGGAAGGAAGGCAGGGAGGGAGGGAGGGAGGAAAGAAGGAAGGAAGGGAAGGAACGAAAAAGTGGAAGGGGCATCTAGTCTAGTCATTCCAACCCACCAGAGGAGATAACACAACTGTTATCCCAGTGCAAAACCCCTATCCAATGTGCTGGTCTTAGTAGGTTTTATTTAATGCTACTGCTTAAAAGTATGCCACAGAGTTAATCTTTTGATCACCAGAGTTGATAGCCACACTTGGGCCATAGACAAAATTAACTTACTAGATGTAGACATCACCTCTGGAAGATTAACTAGACATCCTTGGGGGAAGAGAAAACCTCCTGTGAGGTGGGCCACAGATTATCAAATTTTTCCCCATAACCTCTCAGAATGTCAGAAGAGAGAAACAAAAATACATGACTATGTGCAGCTAGGAATCTAAATTATTCTGAAAGAATTTATAGAGAGAAAAGAGAAATAAAGTCCTATACATTAGAAGGGGAATGGTAAAAGCAGAGTTGGGTTTCAGTCCACTTGTCTCTAGACTGTAGGTGCAAGTCACTTCCACTATAACATTCTGTTGCCTACACTTCTTTTGTAACAAAGATCATGTTATAACTCAAGGTTATTAGGGTAAAATGCCCATGGCATCCATATGATCCAGCAAAGAGGTTAATTTAAAAGCAAATTAAGCCTAAGGTTTTAAACCATAAGAAGCAACCATTGCTGTGGAGGAGGATACTAACTTGCTGACACTGATTTGGGGCTCTCTGGAGGAAAAAAAAAATAAATATGAATAGGGTAGAGTTTTTCTTTTTGTTTTTGTATTATAGGAGTTCTTTGTATACTCAGGATATCAAACCCTTATCAGACATAGGATTTGCAAAATTTTTTCCCATTCTTTGGGAAATAATTTTTTTCCCATTCTCTTACTAGAGCCCTTCATTGCATATACATTTTTAAATTTTGTCTATTTTTTGTTGTTATTACCTGTGCTTTTGATGCCGAATTTCAGAAACCCTTGACAAATCTAAGCACAGGAAGATTTTCCTCTATGTTTCATCCTAACAGCTTTACAGTTTTAGCTCTGAAATTTAGGTCTTTGATCCTTTGAATTAATTTGTGTATATGGCAAAATGTAAGGGTCCAACTTGCATTGTTTTGCATTCTTTTACATATGACTATTCAGTTTTCTTGGCATTATTTCTTGAAGACATTATTCTTTTCCCATTTTATTTATTTGGCACCATTTAAAAAAATCACAAACTGTAGATATGCGGCTTTATTTCTTGGTTCTGTACTCTGTTCTGCTGGTCCACACGTCTTTACTTATGCCAGTACAACATTGCTTTGATTACTGTAACTGGGTAGTACATTTAGTAATAGATAAGTATGAGTCCTTAAGTTAATTTAAACATCTGGTGAAGTGCACAAATTGGCACATTTCTGTTGCCTTAATCAGTACTGAGACTTAAGTTACAGGAGTGGAATATTAGATGGTTCCACTACATTTAATTATTTTACTTCCGATGACTTTGGGAGAGTTCTGAACATAAAACGGAACAAATAGGTATAGCTGACCTTAACCATCAGAACTATTATCTTGCCTAATTCCCCATGTTCATAGAATACATTGTCTTAAAATATCCTGTATAATAGGCATGAGCACTTTGAAAAAAATGCGTAATAAATAAAAATTAAATTAAAACTTTGGTACTTAAAAATGGACTTGATGAAATTCTACACCATGGTCCTCTATTTAAAATAATTAATATGATCCAATGTAAATTAAAAGAGAAGCTTCATGGATTGAAACTTTTATAAAATACCTAATGAGACAAAGATTGATTATCCCACTGCTTCTTCATTTACTAGACAAATTTGCCCTATAAAAAATGATTAACACTCCATGGTAGATTACCACAACCTTAATGCCGTTATCTCATCAGCTAAGGTCCTTGTACTCAATGCTCAATCTTACTAAAATCATTGACTACATCTAATAAAAAAAAAATTCACTATTATAGATTTGCTTACATATTTTATTCAGGTCTTATTTCAATAGGATTTTAGACTCTAAATTAGAGACAAAATACATCTTTATCAGGTCAGCAATGGGGTACCTCATAAACCTTGCCATCACACACCATCTTTGGAAACAACATTTTTTTTTTTTAAATGGAGTCTCGCTCTGTTGCCCAGGGATCGTACAATGCAACTCGGCTCACTGCAACTTCCACTTCCCGGGTTCAAGGGATTCTCCTGCCTCAGCCTTCCAAGTAGCTGGGACCACAGGCACACACCACCACTCCTGGCTAAACATATGTATATAAAATATCATTATAATATATATCATTATAATATATATAACTACATTATATATATTATTTCTCTCATTAGAATATGTATATATTCTATATAGAGAGAGAGAGAAATGGTGATTATCCTACTGCTTTGTCATTTAATAGCCAAATTTGTGAGTGAGGTTTTTAGAACTCCCTAAAAATCTCAGTCATTACCAAGGTTTAAATTTATGTCAAGGCATCAAGGGGTCAATTGTGGTACAAAGATTAAGATTAAGAATCAATATTATGTGCTCCCTTGACACCTGGTGGCACTGAAGACCCTTAAATAGCCTAAATGAACATTTCTCAACAGGAGCACAAGTTGGCTTTGGCCAAACCAGCTTGTCCCTGATTGCTTACAATTTTCAGGAAAAAAAGTACCAAGAATGTAACATCCTGAGATAAATAGAAAACGTCTGGAACTACTAGGGTTATGGCCTCATTCCTCTGAGAACAGGATGTTCTATGATGGTTGAAATCAGCAATCCAAGTTGTGCTGAGGATATAAAATTCAGAGCAGAGTGCCTTGAGCCTTAGATCCATCAGCCTTGGTGCAGTGTGGGGCACATGCAGACATGACTATCCACCTTGGACAGCTTTCGTGAGCATTAGGAATTCCAGCTTATTCCAGGGAAATGGTTTTTAGTTCCCTGTAAACCCACGATATTACTCAAAGAAGCTAATCACATTCCCCTGTGGTTACTAGGCATCACCCCATCCTCTTGATACTACAAATTCTACCACCTACAATTTCTGGATTTTCACTCTGTTTCTCAGTGCACCCTCTCTGTGGCCCTGCATAGCACAGTGTCTTCCTCTTCCTGGCTGAGCATATGTGACTAATAAACTGCTCTGGATCCCATCTGTCCAGTGTCAGGTATCTTGTGCTTGCTCATTCCTCTTCACCAATGGGGACTTCTTCCTTCACCACTGGAGAGCAAAGGAGGTGATTAAAATAGAAGAAAGTAAAAAATAAAAAAGGAGGTAAGAAAGGCAGTTGTTAGTATTATTACCATAAAATTTACCATTTAAATGAAAATGTGACTGTTTTTGCCCAATGAATTAAGAACATGTATTATCTATATTTGTTCTTAAGTCATTTATCTTAGAGCAAGTGTTTTCTTTAAGTACTGGGAAAATGAGTATTGTTGTCTACATGTTTCTTGGTTAAATGATTGCTTGGTTGATATTTGAGATATATTACTATATCTTTTTATCTTTTTTAAAATAAGTGCTTCTATTTTGGATAGAGTGGGAAAACTATGAGTTTCTACAATATTGTTTATAATACAGGTTGAATATCCCTTATTTGCAACACAGAAGTGTTTTGGAATTGGGGTTTCTCTGGGGAGATTTCAAAACGTTTGCACTACATACTCACAAGTTGAGCATCCCACATCCAAAAACCCCAAATTAACAATGCTCCAGTGAGCATTTCCTTTGGGGATCATGTTGACACTCAAGAAGTTTCAAATATTGAAGCATTTAAGATTTTGGATTATTAAATTTGGGATTCTCAATCTGTGAATGCATTCCAAAAAGACAATTTACTGAACACCATTAGCAATAAAATAAAAACCAAACCTGTTATAAACACTAAAACTATCCTGTAGTGCCTATCATCCGCATTTTATGGGGAGATTATCACAGTTCTATTATTAATAACAGAAGAAATCCACTTTTGGAAAATTTTGGTTCCATTTTGGAATACTTTAAATGCTTAGACATTAATATTTTAATTTCTAACCTATTAACAATAAAATATATTTAGAATTTATATACATATATAGACACACAAACACATCTATTTACATTCATTCATTCATTTATTCCTTTTACATTCTCTACAGGTATGGTAAAGAAACGTAGTTCACATATTGCATGTATTATTTTCTGCTCACTTTTATTTGTGATTTTACATGGAAGAAAGGGAGGATACTTTCTAGTAGGCCCCAGAAAAACTTTTTTGACTAGGAAATAGAAGCAGGTAAAACATAATTGAGGTAAGACCCTCCTTATATGGATTGCTTATTATATCATTCCCTCCCAGGTCAAAACTATGAAGAAGAGATTTATCATTTATTTTTGACTCCTCTAAGTATTCTAAACTTCTTCATTTCAACCAACTTCTGAAGTAAAATGGAACTTATAACTCTTTACATTCCTGTTGATGACAAAGACACATAAATAAATAAATAAATAAGTAAATATATAAATTAATCAATTTCCTGAAAATTGCAGATAACATGCTTGTTTGCTTGTTTGATTTTTATTGTGTGTGTGTGTGTTTTTTTAATAATTCAAGCTCTTAACTTATAAAGTATAGGAATTGCATTGTGACAAAATACTACAAGGAGATATTTGTCTGTTAAGTTTTATAAAAATGTTGTCTTTGAGGTATGAATGGTGAGCTTATAACACAACAGTAATTTAAAGTTCTAAAGAATCAAACAACAATAACGTGTCAATAAAAGTTCAGAAGAAAAGCTTTTAGCACTAAATGATAAGTTCTAAATTATATGACTTACAGACCTTGTCTTTAAAATATACTGTCATTTACAGTCAATAAAAATAAACCATTTTTAGAGGGAAAACTTGTTCAAATTAATCTTATTATTGTATAGTATAATAACTCTATTATATTATAACAAGTATCTTATTGAGCAAGAGGAAAAGGTAAAATTGGACCAATGGACATAACTAAAATTAATTGAATGTATTTAATACTTTTACATTGAAGAAATATTTACACTTGATTTTATTTATCTAAACCAGGAGTGGGAAAACTGTGGCCATGGACCAGATATGGCCCACCATTTCTCTTTACTCTTTATAGATAAGTATTTATTGAACCACAGCTATGACTGGCATAATTTCTAAGGCTGACTTTGTGCTCCAAAGCAGAGCTGAGTAGTTTTGACAGAAACCATACGCACTGCAAAGTAAAAAAATGTACTGCAAAGTAAAAAATGTACTATATGTGCATTTTCGTACTGCGAAGTAAAAAATTGTACTATCTGATCCTTTATAGAAAAAGATGGCCGGCCTCTAATCTAGATCATTACATTAAACTGTCTTTGGTAAATAGGATTTGAGTATCTATTATTATTTATATATTTGGATCCAATATTAGCGAATCAAAGCCCCTCTTCTCTATACACTATTGACATGATAGCAAAACCTAAGGTTTCATGGTCAGGAATGGAGACATATGTTTCATTTTACTAAATCATCATCTGAATAATGGTATTCCAAAGATATATCCACCAATAATCATAGATGAATTTTAAAGGGATATTGTCAAAATAATCGAAAACAGGGATTAATTTGATCCTGTTGATTGATTTTACATGGCATGAAACAACATCACTTTCAATAAATTTCCTGGATCAATTACATATACAATGTAAGTATAAACAAACAAAAAGTAAAATATTAATATTAATTTTAAAAAGAAGTTATAACAAGTTTGGAATGGAAGTTGCAAGGACACCAGAACTTGCATTATTTCTATGTGGATAAATGGACTAAGAGAGACAACTCAGAGGACTCGTTTAAGTTCTATGTTGTCTTCTTGGGCAGAATTTAAGTTTCAAACTGTGTATCCTGCAAAGATTTTGGAGGGATTTGACGCTGCATGTTTGAAATAAGTCTAGACCTCAGTTAAGCTAGGTTGCAAATGGTAATAAAGCATCATTCTGATTTCTGTACTTTTTTCTTTAGGCTTTAGTAAAAAGGGAAAGGAATGTTTTAATTGTCAAGTTGTATCCAACCAACTGCCTGTTGTTATTTGTTTTAGTTCCAAAGGGATGATAGATTCTATACTTATGATAATCAGTTTCTTTCTTTATATTATTATAATAAATTTTATAATCTGTAGTATAATAGAATGAATTATTCTAGGAAGAGAATGTATTTTAATAGAATCAGGCTATTTAATACATAGTTAAAATACATTTCTAAAGAGAATTTTGTAACTGCTTATAGAAGTTTAGAAATTTTTGTTAAATGAACATAAAGGTTGTGTAATTACTTGAACATGATTCAGATAGAAAGAATACAGTTTTGGTCAGCAAAACACAGAATTTTAGGCATACAAAGAGAAAGGAAGAGTCTGACATCCTTTCAAACACAAGAAAGTTGGATAAAATAGAATGAATTTCAGTGGTGGTGTTCATAGGATGTTTGAATTCTGAGTAAAATGTATTAATACGTAGAAGAGCCCAAGAGCCTCCTAAGTACTGTACCTGTTATTTTTTCTTGCCCTGACAGTGGTGAAAAACGGTATTAAACCACACTTATGCTACCTGTAGGAATCAATGCATGGAATAAAACAACAGAACAACACAATCTCAGGAGCAGATGAACTTCATTTTACTGGTGGCATCACTGGGGTCATTTAAATTGTGGAAGTTGCTGACTTAGTTTCTCCCCTACCACACCCTTGTGTTTATAAAGATGATTTAGGGACCATGAGTGTAGAAACACTCAGTTGTTCACAAACCTTATGGACAAATTCCTACTTTGAACAGCCTTTGACTAATTGTAAATGTCTTCTAAATTTTTGAAAACATGACGTATATAGATATTTAAAAATATATTTATTAAGCTTGAAAGCCAATTCAAAAGGAAAATCTCAGAAAGATAATTCAAAGAAGAACAAGAGAATGGAAAAATATTGTATTGTTTACCTAAAGTGACTCTTGTGGAAATATAAACACATACTGAGATGCATAAGGCTTTGTGTGTTTGCCACAAAATCAGTCTCATTAGCAGATATATATGAATATGTTTTCACACCTCATATACTTCTGAATTTAAATCATAAGACTATCTGCTTCAATTAATGAAAGGTAGATCACAAAGGGAAAGTGGAGCACCTAGAGAATTATATTAGAACAACACAGCTATTAGCAACACTCAGCACAGAAGCACTGGAGTGTTTTAAGTACGAAGTGTAATTTACCTTTCTAGTTCATGTTCTAGAGGTAAAATGAAGCCTTTAAGTACATTTGCATATATTAAGACCAGAAGGGGTTTTAGGAAGAATAAAAGCCAATATCTAATATTTAATCATATTCTTCCTCGGCTGTGTCTCCAATGATTTCAAAAAGCAGGTTTTAATTGCACCAGAAAAACTATTTATGAAGAAAGTACATTGCCTTTGGCCAAGAAAGTATTCAGTGAAATGATATTATCTGACCGTATTTCAATTAATTATATTGTCTGACATTGCAACTCATAAAAGTCCTTTTATCCCTTTAAAAAACATTTTTGGGTATGTTTCTATCTATCAAAGCTTACATTCTGGTTCATGTCTTCTTTCCGGACTAGATATAAAGAAAATCAACACTGTTTATTTTTCCCTAGACAACTATTCACCGATATGCACAGTGTTCCACAAAACATGCTTCATTTACCAAGAGAAAGAACACTGCAGTGTATCTCAAGCCTGAAGGCATTGATATACAGCACTTCATCAGTTAGTGGAAATGATTCTGGGGCACACTGTTTTTTTTTATAGGTATTCACTGCTGAAGAAGGTAGTTTAGGGCTCAATGGTATATCTGAAAGAAAACCAAAACCATTTCAAGTAGTAAAATAAGAACAGAAAAGGTGAGTTAGAGGAATTGAAAAGGTGAGTTAGAGGTGAGTATCACAGACACTCATTTAAAATTATATGCAAATATTTACTTGTATATTTGAAAAAAAATCTAAATTAGAAACAGGTAATTTATCTATTTTTTAAAAAAACTATGTAGACCGTCTAGTTACTAAATACTCCAACAAGCTCTATATCATATCAGAGTTCAACTTTAAAACTGAAGAAGCTAAGGCAGTGGAGGATTTAACTCATTCTGATAATTTTTCAAGAGTAAATACTGTTTAGATTGGAGTCCAGAGTTGACTCTGGCTCAGGATTTAAGGTGTCACATTAGACAAGTGCCACAAATTATAGAAGTTACTTACTGCAGCTTTACTAGAGAAATATTTTATTTCTGATCAATGACTTGCTTAGGCAAAACTGTCAGCAACATACACATAATGTAGTTATAATTTCACTGTAGATTCTTTCCCCTAGCATCTGATATGTTATGTCCACACATGTCTTCAATAGATCCTGCAGCTGTGCATTCAGAGAATAGATGATGGTGACAAACAGGAAAGAAATAATACGACTGTGCTTTTAAATCCATTCTTCTCTTTTGAATGCAGCTAAATGGTGATACTTTTTAGAGCAAATGAGCAATTTTCAAAAAGCCAGATACACCAGGGGAACTACTTCAACATGATACTAACACTCAATGGTTACGTTTTTGACTCTTAAAGATGCAGAAAAACAAGGCTCTGACTCCGCTCTGGTTTCCAGTAATAATTAAAACCTTATACAGCTCCTAAATAATTGAATTATCTAGTTATTGCGGCAATTTATTTAGCATCTTTCCAAACACAGAACTGTCTGAAATGAAATGAATTGTCAAATTAAAAATATTCAAAATATACCTTATTATCTCTAACCTCTCTTACCAGTTCTTTTTCCTGTGACACCTACTTCTACAAATTACCCCCAGAACCAAGACTTCAAATTGTTAATCAATGGCTTCATAAAAAATGGGACTCTAAATATTATGAATTAAAAAATTCATTCATGTGTTGAAGCACATATTCAATCTAATATCAAAATATTTTACAATAAAATTTTAATGTTTTGGCCAATATAATGTTGTCTGAATTTGAAGAGAAATTTAAAGTTCCAGCACTATCGGGTTTTATCTATTGTATTCAAAAACCATCCTCTACTGCATACTTAGCCAAATTTATTACTTAATTTGTAAAGTGTAGTAATTTACAAGTTAATTTAAAAATCAGAAATTTGTAAAATTAAAATTTACTTAATTTTACTAATTAAATAAATTTATTACTTAATTTATTACTTAATTTGTACAAGCATCCAACAATAAGCATAAGTAGACTGAAATTTAAAGTACAATATTATTTGCAAATTCTCCAAATAAAATGAAATAGGTTAAAATGTAAGAAAACATATATAAGCTTTATATGCTAAAGTTAAAAATTCTTATGTAAGAAATAAAAGAGAATGTAAATAATAGAGAGCTATACTGTGTTCATGATTTGGAATATTAATCTATAAGTTTAATGCAATTCTTATCAAAGTCTTAAGTGCTCATTGTAGATATAAACATATTTACTCTAAAATTTAGACGAAAAGGCATGCATCCCAAATATCTAAATGATGTCAAATAGATGACAAAAGCAAGACGAATAACTCTACCTAAGATTAGGCTTACTATATAGCTATGATAATAAAGAAACTGTGGTACTGGCAAAGGGATAAATACATGAATCAATGAAACAAAATGCAGACTCCCAAATATATATGACCAAAATATGTCTAACTGGTTTTTACAAAGGTGCAAAAGCAGTTAATTGAAGGAATGATAGTCTTTCCAACAAATAATGCTGAAGCAATTGGACCTCCACAAGAAACAAAAAAAGAACTACCAAAGTCTCATACCTTGTATAAAATTTAACTCAAAGTGGATTATAGACTTAAATGTAAAATCAAAAACCTTTTGAAAAATAAGAAAAAATTGTCAGTATCTAATGTGAGAAAGAGTTCTTAGACACAAAAGATAAAAAATAATCAGATCACATCAGAATTAAAAACTTTTGCTTTCCAGAAGAATCTGTTAAGAGAATGAAAGAACAAATACAGATGACAGCAGGCAGGGGGAAATATTTGGAATTCGCTTATGGGACAAAGGACTAGTATCTCTAATATATACATAATTTAAAATACAACACTTTATAAAAAAAGAAACAATAAAGTTAGGAAAACAGCAAAGGGCATGAACAGGCATTTTACCTAAGTTAAAATAAAATGACAATTAAGTACATGAAAAGATATTCAACATCAGTAGACATTAAGAAAATAAAATTTAAACCTATAATGAAATAACACTACACACACAAATGACAGAATGGCTAATATGAAAAATAGTGACAACATTAAATACTGGTGAGGATGCAGAAAACCAGAAAAATATATTGCTGGTGGGATGGAAAATTGTACAGCCACTTGTAAAAAAATTGTTTGCGGCTGGGAGCTGTGGGTCACGCCTGTAATCCCAGCACTTTGGGAGGCCAAGGCAGGCAGATCTCCTAAGGTTAGGAGTTTGAGACTAGTCTGGCCAATATGGTGAAACCTCATACCTACTAAAAATACAAAATACATAGATAGATAAATAAATAAATAAATAAATAAATAGCTGGGCCTAGTGGCAGGTGCCTGTAATCCCAGCTACTTGGGAGACTGAGGCAGGAGAATCGCTTGAACCTGGTGGGCGGAGGTTACAGTGAGCTGAGATCACACCACTGCGCTCCAGCCTGGGTGCAACAGAATGAGACTCTCAAAAAAATTAAATAAATACATAAATACATAAATAAAATAAAAATAAAAGAAAGAAAAAAAGAAAAGCGAAGAAATTTTTTTTTGCTAGTTTCATGTAAAACTGCACGTGCAATTACCATATCATCCAGCAATTAAAATCTTGGTCATTTGTCCCATAGCAATGAAATTCCATGTTCATCAAAAAACCTTCATATGAATGCCAATATAGCAGCTTTAAGTGTGATAACCTGCAACTGGAAACAGCCAAGATTTCCTTCAAAAGAGGAATGGTTAAACAATAAGAGATACAGACACATCTTGAAATATTAGTAAACAACAAAAAGGAATAAACTATTGGTACACACAGTAACTTAGATGAATCTCAAGGGAATTGTGATTAGTAAAAAATGCCAATGTCAAAAATACACATACTGTGAGATGCCATATGCTTACATACATTATGATAACATTTATGTTTTTAAACTTTTATTTTAGGCTCAGGGGTATCAGTGCAGCTATGGTATGGCAACATTATGTTTTTAAATTTTTATTTTAGGTTCAGGAGTACATGTGCAGATTTGCTATGTAAATAAATTTCCTGTCACTGGACTTTGTGTACAAATTATTTTATCACCCAGGTAATAAGTATAGTACCCAATAGGTACTTTTTGACCCTCAACCTCCTCCCACCCTCCACCCTCAAATAGGCCTCTGTGTCTGTTTTTCCCTTCTTTATGTCTATATGTACTCAATGTTCAGCTCCCACTTATAAGAGCATGCAGTATTTACTTTTCTGTTCCTGCCTTAGTTTGCTGAGAATAATGGCCTCCAACTCTATCCATGTCCCTGCAAAGGAAATGATCTTATTCTTTTTCATGGATACATAGTATTCTATGGTGTATATGTCCCATGTTTTCTTTATGCAGTCTACCACTGATGGGCATTTAGGTTGATTCCATGTCTTTGCTATGGAAAATAATGCTGTAATGAATATATGCGTGCACATGTTTCTATGGTAGAATGATTTACATTTCTTTGGGTATATACTCATTAATGGTATTGCTCAAACAGTAACGTTGTTTTAAAGTTTTTTTTTTTTCTTAAAACAACAAAAATGATAGAAATGGAGACCAAATGAATGGTCAGGAGTGTTTGGGAGAACGTGAGTGTGGTCATAAAACAGAAACACAAAGTTGTGACGACACTGTTCTGTATCTTGACTGTGGTAGTGACTATATATACCTAACACAGATTATAAAATTGCATAAGACTAACACACACAAATGAGTCTCTACAAGACTGAGAAAATGGTAAGATTGCTGGATTTTGTCAAATTATGTGACATTGTGTCAATGTCAGTTTCCTGGGTGTGACATTATACTATAATTTGGCAAAATATTAACATATAAACAGGGTAAAGAATAGATGGTATATCTCTATTATTTCTTACAACTGGATGTTATTCTCAGGTGTCTCAAAATGAAAAGTTGAGTTAAAAATTATGCAAAATATTTTATTTTTTTAGAAGCGGAGCTGCAATTGGGGTAAACTAGCTCATTGTATTCAAGGTCGATACATTTCAGACTCTGTCCTAGTGTTTAATCTGATTTTACCACATGATATCAGGGAATACTACTTCATATATAGTAAATCCTTATAAAGTAGACATCTGTGAATTTCTGTTTCTAGTAAAGAGGAGTGAGTTTCTATCACACTGATTCTTCTACAAATATTGATCACGGATTTTGGAAAAAAATGTAAAAATAAAAACTACATTCTCTGGATTAGAACAAAACAGGCATATTTTGGAGTAAATGTAAAATTTGGAACAAGTTCATTTTTGTAGTCACAGTAATGGTGGCATAGGCAGCTTAAACACTGCTAGAAAAATTTTTTATCTTTCTGGGCAAAGGAAATAAGGAGAAGAGCTCAGGAGAATGTGTGATTAAAAAGTGAGGAAAGAGAATTCAGAGAAGGGAAATAATTAGTTAAGACACACACATACTCATATAGATATACAAATATAAAATAATATATACATATATGTATATTTATTTATATAACAATATATAAATATATTTATTAAATATATTTATTTATATAAAAGTATATAATCTAAAAATGTAATCTGAAAAACAAATAATCTAAACCATAATATATATTATATATTTATTGCATAATATATAATATATAGTTTTATATATATATATATAAAACACAAGGCCCTGGCAAACCATTGAACCAAGCCTGCTTGCATGAGGCCAGCTGAAACTATCTTGAAGAAAAGACAAAAATATGAATTGAGACTTGAGCATTGACCCATCACACTGTGCATTTCAGCCTAACTGATTTAATTGCCTGATAAAACTCTGACACATATAATGAAATGTATTTTCTCTACAATACAACACTTAAAATGTGCAGCATACAATATATAATTATTTACTATATTATGGGCCAGTAAAATATAATACATCTATATTAACAGGGTGTGTTGGTGAGCACCTGTACTTCCAGCTACTCAGGAGAATATAAACCATGTTGAGCCTGGGCAACATAAAACAAGACATGAAACTTTGTCTGTACAAAAAATAAAAAATAAAAATAATAGCTAAGCATGGTGGTGTGTGCCTGTAGTCCCAGGTACTTGGTGGGTTGATGAAGGAGGGTCTCTTGAACCCAGGCTATCAAAGCAACAGAATAAAACCCTGTCCAGTTGCCCCTTGACTTAAGATGGTGTTACTGCTTGATAAATACATTGTAAAGTCAAAAAAGCTTTAAGTTGAACCATGGTAAGTCGAGGATGGCCTGTAATAACAACTCTATGCATTCTTTTAAAGAAAACAGAAGATGTAGAAGCAATCCCTACTCATAAGTTCAGAATTGACTTAAACCAGAATTATATAACAATATCAAAACAATAAAATAAATTCAAGGACCAATATTCCTCATAATCATAGACACAAAATTCTCCACAAAACAAAGGTGAAACCAGAATCTTATAAAAGAGATAATGCATTATAACTATTCTGGGTGTATACAAGAAGAAATATGAAGTTAATTTAACATTCAAAAATCAAATTTTACATTTTGCCATTATAAGAGGATAAAGGAGAAAAATTTATTTCTATAGACACATGAAAAGCATTTGAGAAAAGTGAGCAACAAATGTTTATTTGACAATAGTGAGAATACCCATGTAAGTAGTTTTAGCAACCTAGGAATAGATGGAACTTCTTGAATTTAACAATAGATTTCTACTAAAATCTTACAACTAACATCATACTTAATGGTCAAATATTCATTACTTTTCCCTAATATTAGAAAGTCAAGAATATCCACTCTGAGCATTTGATTCACAATATACTAAAAGTCCTAGATGTTGCAATAAGTTAAGGGAACAAAGGCATAAACAGTAGATTTTAAAAATTGATTTTTTTTTTTTTGTATATCATAGAATTACTTACATAGAAAATCTTTGGGGATCTTTAAAAACTACTTTACAGACATATCTCAAAATAACACATACATGTGGTCAAAAAATATGAAAAAAAGCTCAATATCACTGATCATTAGAGAAATGCAAATAAGAACCACAGTGAGATATCATCTCACACCACTCAGAATGGCAATTATTAAAATGTCAAAAAAATAAAAAACAAAACAGATGCTGGCAAGGCTGTGGAGAAAAAGGAATGTTTTTACCTTGTTGGTGGGAGTGTAAATTAGTTCAATCATTGTGGAAGACAGTGTGTTGATTCTTCAAAGATCTACACGGAGAAACACCATTTAACCCAGCAATCTTATTACTGAGTATATACCCGATAGAATATAAATCATTCTACGATAAAAATACATGCAGGTGTATGTTCATCACAGCACTATTCACAATAGTAAAGATATGGAATCCACCTAAATGCCCATCAGTGATAGACCAGATAACGAAAATGTGGTACATATACCACTATAGACTATTATGCAGCCATAAGAAAGAGTAAGATCATGTTCTTTGCAGGAATACGGATGTAGCTGGAAGTCATTATCCTCAGCAAACTAATGCAGTAACAGAAACCGATCACTTCATGTTTTCACTTATAAATAGGAACTGAATAATGGAAACACATAGACACGTCTGGGGAAACAACACACACTGGGGCCTGTTGGGAAGGGTTTTGGGGGAGGGAGAACATCAGGAAGAATAGCTAATTGATACTAGGCTTATTCCCTAGGATTAGGCTTATTACCTGTTACCTTGGCTTATTACCTGGGTGATGGGATGACCTGTGCTGCAAACCACCATAGCACATATTTACCTATGCAGCAAACCTGAACACCCTGCACATATACCCCAGAACTTCAAATGAAAGTTGGTCCAGATGTGGTGGCTCATGCCTGCAATCCCAGCACTCTGGGAGGCCGAGGTGGGTGGATCACTTGAGGTCAGGAGTTTGAGTCCAACCTGGCCAATGTGGCAAAACTCCATTTCTATTAAAAATACAAAAATTAGTTGGGCACATTGGCACATGCCTGTAATCCCAGTTACTCAGGAGGCTGAGGCAGGAGAATCGCTTGAACCACAGACGCGAAGGTTGTGGTGAGCGGAGATTGCATCACTGCACTCCAGGTGACAGAGGAAGACTCTGTCTTAGGGGAAAAAAAAAAGAAAGAAGAAAGAAAGTTGAAGAAAAAGAAGTACTTTAATAAGGCAACTTAGACAAATTGTAGATATAAGGCTAATATGTGGAAATTAATTATATTTCTGTATACTAGCAGCCAAAAACTTAGAAAATAAGTTTAGACAAATAATTCAACTTATGTTACCATCGGGATCCATCAAATTCTTAGGAATAAATTTAGCAAAGGATGTACAAGGCCTTTGCACTGAAAACTACAGAATATGCGTGAAAGAAACTAAACGAGGCTTTAAAAATTAGTTAATTAGATACAATGCAAAGTCTTCTAATCCATAATTCACGTAATATAAGAAAGGTTGGAAAACTACAGCTTATAAATCCAGCCTGTAGTCTGCTTTTGTAAAAAATTTGGTTAGAACACAACCCTCTCATTTACTAACATTTTGTGTATGGCCACTCACACAACAATCACAGAGTAGAGCTTGTGAACAGATGCATGGATTGCTAATCATAAAATGTTTTCTCTGTAGCTCATTGCAGAAAACGTTTGCTGACCCCTTATATATAAGATTATAATTATAATTAATTTTTGTCTTTTAACCTTGTATCGTGGGATCCTGCTAAATTTACTAATTAATTCTAGTAGTTGTTTTGTAGATACTCTGGGGAAGTGTTGACTCTACTGAGGGAAGAAAGATATTAGACAATGAAGTAGCTACTGCACTTAAGAAACACATTTCAGCAGTTTCCAGGAGAAGACGTATAGGACTTGATGCTAGGTGGGCTGAACAAACGGCAGTAAAGCTTAAAGTTTCATAATGCTATATATATATATATCAATATGAGGACACTCTCCAATGATGGGGTAGTTAAGTTTCTGATAAAGACCTCAAGAGATGGAACTAATATATTGCAAGAACAGATATGACACTCCTGGCATCCGTATGGGCATTAGTTCTCTGCCCCCAAGTTCTAAGTGATGATGCCATCAAGCCCGTAAGAATGATGCACATGCAGTGTTTTTTTGTTTTGTTTTGTTTTGTTGTTTTTGTTTTTGTTTTTGCAACTAAGGAACATGAAGCTTGGGAAGCCTGCCTTGTATAGAAAATGGTTAGCAAGCCTGTTCATTATCCCTGAGGGAAAAACTGTATCATTCATCAGTGGTGTCCACTGCAAATGCAGCACTGTCAAAAGTCCAGAATGCAAAGGTTTCTAAATCTGGAAGGAGCTCAGGTTACCACCTGCTTGAGCTTGGTCAGACAGAGCACTCACACCGTGTCTGGAAAAGTAAATTTTTTACTTACAAAGAGGCAGCAAGGATAAAAAAAAGTCTAGGATCCATGGCAATTTGATTTTTCCAGGACTTTGGAAAGCTGCACAGTGCAGATGGAGATCTGAGGGACGCCAGAATGCTCTGCCCTGGGATTATTCATCCTGGATGTAGCTAAAAACTCACTGAACTCAATCAAGGATTGCAAAAATCCTGTTCCCAGAGGAATGATAACTCATTCCAGATTGTTCTAGACACTTTCTCCTTTTTTAAGGATGTTGCATTCTTGGAACATTCTGTGGTTTCTACCAACAATTTCAAGAAAAGGGGAAAAGCCAGGGTGGCCAAGGCCATCTGGGGACCTATTCTCCTACACAGACTAAACAGTGGTCAGAGACTTGATTTCTCATCAATAACCTACAGAAAAGCTCAAGGCCCATGTGAGTTTGCTCTGTCTTCTGTGAGAAAATACTATTTACAAAATGACTTAAATGATAGACATGTATTTCTCACAGTTCTTGAGTTTGGAAGACATATGACTTTTGAGGGGTGCACAGTTTAGTCCATAGCAAGACTCATGCCAGATTGCCTCTCCTAACACTAAGAGGTTGAATAATATAATAACTAAAAAGTATAACCCTGGATTCAGCAACCATGAGGCTAATAGTAAATTTGGGATTAAGGTTTCAGTGGTGTGTTGCAGGCAGAAGTCAGATTAGAAGGAAGTGAGATGTAAGTAGGAAGTTGAGAAAGTACCGACAAAACACAGCTTAGAAAATAACTTCACCTCCAATGAGTTCGTTAGTGTTAATGTGTTCATGGTGTTAACTGCACATATTTTTGCTCTTTTCAAAGATTATTTCAGTGTTATGAAGAATCTGACTTTGACTTATTGTCATAATTCTAAAAGCTTTGATGTGAATATTATTTACATTAAATGAAGCTTACTACATTTTGCAGTACAACTCCAGATTAGATAGATATAGATAGATAGATAGATAGATAGATAGATAGATAGATAGATAGATAGATAGACAGATAAGAAGATAGATATACACATACATGTGTATGCATAGTTCTTTGTTATCGATGTTGTTTTGTTTAATAAACACAGTATCATTTTGTAATGACTGCTTGTTTATTAAGTCCATTTAATTAAGACAGTAGGACAACTATCACTTCTTGAATGTCTCCTCTATGCTACAATTAACATGTTTATCTCTTTCAATCCTCATAGCAATGTTGTGACATGGATGCTTTTAAATTACCATTTTATATACCCATTATTATGTGGCTGAACCTTACTTTAAAGCCCATTCTTCTGATTCCTAATCTAATGTTCTTTTCCCTACAGTATACTGTCTTAGAGGAACAGCTATGGCTTACATACTTTAGCATTAAGGAAATCAACCAATTTAGGATTCAGAAAGGAAGAGGTGGAGGAAAAATGGGATCAAAGACCACTGTAATGGTATTCTCAGATGCCTGTCCTTTAATCATTGAGAAAAAGAGGAAAATACATAGATTATATTATTTTTACTTTTTATACAAAATAACATGCATAACTTTAGTGACAAACTTTCTAGAACTCAAATTTGGGTTTCAAGCAAAATGTGTCACAATACCCTTTAATAATGAAGATATTGTTAACTTTTCAGCATACAAAGGTCATATGTGACACTTCCTTATGATAAAAACCTCTGAATTTGAAATAACTGTTCCTCAATTTAATTAAAAATAATCTTTCCTAGACTTTTGAAGGAATAGACAGCAAAATAATTGGCCAATACATTAACAGGATGAAAGAGATTTTTTTGATTAGATGTAAGAAACATTAGAACTTGTAACATTGCTAAGACAACTGTACCATTTTAAAAAGAGAATCATGGAACAATGCTGTTAATATTATTTCCAGAGTCTATATCAGGAGATATAATTGAGAGGATTAACTTCCCTCATACATTGCTGCTCTTTTACAGTGGTTATCTCATATATTGAGATAACATAACTTCTCATACACTGACACAGTGAAAACTCCTATCAGAAAATTGAAAATACAGTGATGCAGAGTATTCACTTGCAGTCAGACTCAACTATGTTCAAATTACAGATCTTTCACCTAAAAGGTACATGACATTTGAAACATTGCTTAACCCCTCTAAATGTCAGCTTCCTCACCTTTGCAATGTATATGATAAATATTAACATATTTTGTTAGAATAATGACAGTGTTATTATCATTAGCAAGTTGTATGTAAAATCAAGGCCCTTTTAAAATCATTGTTAGGAGTAATTTAAATATTTTCTAGTAATGTAGATTAGAAAGTTCAGAAACTCACTAGAAATCAGTCTGTAGACCATGCTTGACTCCTCCTGATAGACAGATTTTTTAAAAAGCCTCCAAATAAAGAAAATGTTAAGTATGATACAGCAAGTTACATATCGATAGATGATGCACAACTTCTTTTGGCATGGCATCAGAAAGGAATCAAGATATGCTTAAGAGCAATGGAATTATTTTAGAAGCCTCTAGTTTTAAAAGGGCACGTCAGCACAAATTATTTTTTTTTATCACTTGAGTAATGATTTTTATTATTCTCTGTTCTGCGCTGTCTGAAGGAAATTAGGACCATGCCTGGTCTTCTTGTTGTTAAATTAGACATATGAAGAAAACAAAATTTGGGGCTCTTTTAGAATATAATTTTCTTTTCTTTCTCTAAAATTTTGAAAACTAGAGTCTTGAAAATAAAAATATTTTATAATTGAATACAATTAATAAATATCTCAAATACCTTCAAAAACAGTCTGACATTTGTGACATAGTATCTCTCCTGAACTATTCCTAGACTGAGGAGGTCATTCTGGATTAATACGAAACTTCTTAAATCCTCAAGTCAAAACTTAGTTGGAATGATGGATTCTCCATTTATTAGACTGATATAGTCTTGCCACAGTATCTTACTGCCTAGGAAAAAATGCATACTAATCTCTATACTACTGATTAGAAAGGTCTGCTAGGTAACTATATGTGCCACTAGTAAAATCCTGTAACCAGTGAATGTGTGGAACAGAACATATTGACAGATACATTTTTGACTTAATGACTTAGATGGGCCCTTTTATCCCTCCTCATGTTGTATTAGCATACTAAAGAAGTAATACTGTATGATTCTTTATGTAATTTTCTACCTTAGGCTACCTTGAAGGAATAATGTCCAGCTAATCAATGAACAAAGAAACACCAGGCTTCCAGGTTGATATAGTTTGGCTCTACGTCCCCATCCAAATCTTATGTTGAATTGTAATTCTCAGCATTGAAGGAGGGACCTGTTGGAAGGTGATTGGATCATGCAAGTGGATTTCCCCATTACTGTTCTCATTAGAATGAGTGAGCTCTCACGAGATCTGGTTGTTTAAAAGTGCATAGCACCGCCCCCTTCACTTTCTCTCCTGCTTTGGCCATGTGAAGACTGTGCTTGCCTCCCCTTTGCCTTCTGCCAAGATTGTAAGTTTTCTGAGGCCGTCCCAGCCATTCTTCCTGAACAGTCTGTGGAACTCTGAGTCAACGAAACCTCTTTTCATCATACACTATTCAGTCTCTGGTAGTTCTTTACAGCAATGCGAGATTGGATCAATACACAGGTTAAATTGCTGACAGGGCATATGGAAATGTTCCCTTCTATCACTTAAAGATAAATGAAAAGAAGAGAAGGAAACAACTCCCCAATAGTAAGGAGAATGTGAGGAAAGCGAACAGCAAAATTCAGATGTTGGGTTTCCAATAACAACAACAAACAATAGCCACAGGCTCAGAAAGACTTGAATCAGAGATTAGAGGTGATCTTTCAGATCATATCTGAAGGGACTACAAATTAGGAATCAGAGAGAAGAGATGGTAGGTTAAAAGTGTGGGACAGAAATGTACAGCAACTCCTCTCTAGGGAATGTGTACAGATTAGCTTTGTCGCCTGACATCACTGTTCACCCATGCATGGTATTTACTTTCAGGAAAAATAATTTGCACTGTTTGAACTTTACAATTGCAAAACATGCCTGGAGGCATCAGGGATGTCTCATGGGTATGGATACCCCACAGAGTTCCTCTCCATATTCTTGCACAGAGGGTAGGGAGTAGCGATTATCAGCCATCAATTTATTCATTCTTCTATTAATATTTGCTCAGGTAGTCTTCTAGATTTTGAGAATATAGAAGTTAATCAAAAAATCAAAACCCTCTGGCATCATGAGTGTGTATTCTGGAGGAGGAAGGGAAAGAAAGCCAATAAATGCATAAATAGATACAGTGTATATATTGTATGTATGGATTCCTGGTATGGAGGAAATGAAACAAGCAAGAGGAGTAGAAGTGTCTGTGTACATGTATACGGTGGGAGGGGAGTCACAGTCAAGTGGAAATAACTTAGGTTCAAGCACAACATGACGTAATTATCTGTCCATTCAGGGGTAAGGCTTATTTTAGAAAGACAACTATTATTTAGCAGCAGAAAATATTCATACCAGCTTCCTTGCTAAAATAAAAGAACAGTGGCTGGCATGTAGTAGCACTTTTTTTTTTTTTTTTTTTTTGAGACAGATTCTCCCTCTTTCACCCAGGCCAGAGTGCAGTGGCAGGATCATGGCTTACTGCAGCCTCAATGTTCCAGGCTGTGCTGATCCTCCCACGTCGGCCTCTCAGGGTGCTGGGATTACAGGCTTGAGCCACCATGTCCAGGCTGTAGTAGCTTTTCAATAAATGTTTGTGGAATCCAAATCTGAATCATATAATATTTCCTATTATTCTTAGACTAAGATTGGAGAATTTAGGCCAAGTGCAGTGGTTCATGCCTGTGATCCCAGAATTTTGAGAGGCCAGGGTAGGAAAGCTTGAGTCCAGGAGTTTGAGAGTAGCCTAGGCAATACAGCAAAACCCTTTCTCTACAAGAAGTACAAAACTTTAGCTGGGCATGGTGGCCCACCAAAAAAATTAAAAAATTAACCATTAAAAGAACAGGCAAACATCACAAGATATTTGAAACATTCACATAATACTAAAATAGAGAACTAAAATAAACAAGCAGGATTACTGAAACTGAAATATTGAAAGTAGTAAAACAGAATGGAATGTTTAAAATTCATATTGATGAACTTAAAGTCATGCAAAGATATGTAGATGCTCTCAAAACTTGAGCATGTTTGATATAATTAAAACAAAGAAATGCATGATTACAATGTATGTGATATGAGAGACAAAACATATTTCACTCTTTAAAAACATACAAACCAAGTTTATGTCTAATAATACAGAAGACTGGAAGAAAATTGAACAAATGCCTTTAAAGTTATATGGAAAAAAATTCTGAACATAGGACTCTACACACAACAAAATCCAGTCAATTAAGGAAATTTGGGGGTCGGGTGCGGTGGCTCATGCCTGTAATCTCAGCACTTTGGGAGGCCGAGGCAGACCAATTGCCTGAGCTCATGAGATTGAAACCACCCTGGGCAACATGGTGAAATGCCCTCTCTACTAAAACACCAAAAAGTTAGCACAGCCTGGTGGCGTGTACCTATAATCCCAGCTACTCGGGAGGGTGAGGTGGGAGAATCACTTGAGCCTGGAAGGTGGAGGTTGCAGTGAGCCCAGGATTGTGCCACTGCACTCCAGTTTGGGCAGCAGCGTGAGAAAAAAAAAAGAAAAACAAGAAAGAAAATTTTTGAACAAGCTAGTTTTGAAAATTTTACTTCACATATGTGGTTTCTTTCCTTCTCCTTCTCTGTCTCCCTTTTGATACAGGTTCTTGTTCTGCCATGCTGGATTGCAGTGGTGAGATCATAGCTCACTGCAACTTCGACCTCTTAGGCTCTAGTGATTCTCCCACCTCCACTCCTCACCTCCTCTCCTAATAGATGGGACTACATGCATGTACCACCATGGCTGTTTATTTTTTAAAATTATTAGACATAGGGTGTCACTATGTTGCCCTGGCTGATCTCGAACTTCTGTGCCTGAGCGTTGTTCCCTCCTTGGCCTCCCAAAGTGTTGGGATTACTGGTGTGAGCCACTGAACTTGGCCAAATATAAAATTTCTGAAAGACTCAATAGTTTGTGATAGCTGACTTATTCCATCAAAACAGAAAATGAGACTAAGAAAATATCTTAAGTTCCAGGAAACCTTGACAGTTATGCAAGAATGCAGAGTAGAGATGTTCTATTAAATATCTCTACCTGGCCTAGGATGGAGCAGGAAGTCAGAACATTTGGATCGCTATTGGGTATGCTCCAGGCTAGTGCCTTTCTCTCTTGGTCCCTCAGTCCCCTTTACTCAGTTCCACTCTGAGAACTAGTGTGATATCCCCACTTGTCATCAGCTGTCTATATATGCAGAGATACAAGTTATGAACTTAGAGTATTCCTCATGAGCAGGAGATTGACATGAGGAGATCCTAGTGCTAAACTGAAGATATTTTCAAAAATATGTATGGAGTCATGAAATGAGTGAAGTTTGAAAAGGATGGGGCTCTTTAGTTTAAAATGTTTTATTTTAACATATGTTTCTTTTTTCTTATAGCTGACTTGACTTTACTATCAAGGATTAAGGGCCAATAGAACATTACCAATTAAAAACTGTCTATGTGAAGACAGAAACATTTAAAAACTAATAATCTTTGTGGCTGTCTCACTAATTGGTCATTCGATGTCAAGCTATTTTAAGTTTTGTACATTAACCTCCACAGGTGGGAACTAAAATAACATGTTACTATGAGCAGACTGATATAACATTTAAATAATTTAAAATTAAATCTATTTTTAAATTCCAAAAGTCAAAGCAATTTTATGCTTTAAAAAGTTTTCTTTTTACTCTTTGTAATTTAAATAAACTTTTCTTCTGAATATAATGAAATTCTAGTTTCAAGATAAAATCAAGTTCAATATACATAAAATGAAGAAAATACATTGATTTGTTATAGCAAAATTAATTTCCCATTGTATAAAATGTTAATAAACCGTAAAACTAGGAGCAAAAAAACTCTAGCATTTTGATCTAGAGTTTTGATCTAATCATTTTGATTTACTCATTTTCTACAGTTCTTTGAATTTCTCCAATATATGTATATTCCTCAAATTATTCTCTTAGATGCCATTTATTTTTAAAAAACAGTACTTAAAAGGTAACTAAAGAAAAAGAAAACTGCTTACTGCAATTACATTCATTTTTTTGAAGTTCAATGGGAAAATAAAATTTCAGCACATGATAGAATTAAATATTTTTGTGTCCAAATTTAAAATGCTAGTAGAAGCCTTCGCATTTAAACACAAATAAGATAATAAAATACTCAAAACACAATCTTAATTGCTTATGATTTAGATAAATAAAATTTGGTGGTAATAAATCAGAAAAGAAGGCACGATATTGAAACTTTTGAGTTGGATGAACGAATAATGATGCTAATCCTGAAGCTTCTACATCCTATAATATCCAAGGATTATTTTGTTAATTTAGTGTGCCTTGTTAAAGTATAAATTTCTTTCTCCGAAACCTATTTCCCAACCTCTTAATCTCCTGAAAACTTAAGCAGGTCACTCCCTTCCTGCATTTCCTCCCTCTAGTACTGAAGGTGAATCAACAAGTATAGTTAATGGGGAACCCACATTCTATGCCTCAGTATCCTATCACACCTAATTTTCTGCAGCCTTTCAGAAACAGGTTCCTGCATGTTCTGAGGACTAAATGCTTTCTACAGATTTGGTCCCAATTTTTGGTCAACAGTTTTATGAATGTCCTGGTAGGCTGTCTAGCTCTCCGCATTACTAGAATTTGACTTTGTTCTTACCAGTTTCCCTAAGTTGATTAGAGACCTTTTCTTAAATATCTGTCTTGGGTTTAATGCTTTTATATAACCTGACATGCCTTTTAAATGCAAATTGTTTGCTTTATGATTTCCAAGTAGTGCACCTTGAAAAGTCCTAGTCTGTTACTCTGTGAAGTCATCTTAGACCATATGTGTCATGTACCAACTTGCACTACAGTTGTTTTTTTTTGTTTGTTTTGTTTTTGTTTTTTTTTAATCATTTCCTATAGATAAAATTCTTGCTTAACTAACTGGGTTCTAAGATAGAAATTATTGTTTCAGAGAGTAAGAGATAAGTTGTAATGCCTGAAATCTCACTGGCACCAAGTTTGGTTTCATAATGCAGAAAGTAATTGAACAACATATATTTAAATCTCAAGATATGACAATCCCCACCCATGCGTACACATGTATTCAGAATTCATAGAACATAAACACAATTACTTCTCTTATAATGGCTTTTAAAGACATCAGAGAGCATTTCTCATACAGTCTTACCGATTTCAGCATAGGTATTGTGAGTTTATCATACAGATGAAAAACGCTATTATATGAGCATATTCTTTGTGTTACTAGTCTCTCCAGTGCAGTTTCTCTTGTGGGACAAAAATAACTTGGATGGTTTTAAAAATTAAAAACCTGAACCAAATAACAATGAAATAAGACAATATAAGTCAGGGACAATATTTTCTTTAAACTATCTTCCTGGGTTTTAATTGTATTTTCCTATCAGGTAATACGCATCCAGTGAGAGTCCATAATAGTCATTTCAAAGAGAGGAAATGTAATACAGAGAACTGATTACATAGATGTTGGAAGTTGAAAGAACTAACAGAATAAGTGGAAGAATCTTGGGATTAATAACAGCAAGAAAACAGCTTAAATCACCAGAGCTGCAGAAATCAGAGATATTAATGTTGTATTTGGGGATTTCTTGTGGTCCTGTTAATTGGCTTTCAAATGGGTGACTTTTTCCCTTTGATTCAATTTGTGTCAAAGATGAGCCTTAGACATAATATGATATTCAAGTGGTTTATTATGGCAATATTCTTAAAAGAAGGACAGCAGGAGGAGGCTGGTGGTATAGGCCAAAAACAGTCAGGTAGAGCTCTGTACAAAGACCATTCTCAGATATTAGGAGATTCTTCTTCCTTTCTTATATCTGTGTTAATGCAGGGTCACTTACCAGGTGTTACTTTTATAAAAGTAGTTTAAGCTATTCTTGTAAAGGCAAGTTTTGTTTCAAGGTTTATGAGAATTCTACCTGTGCTGAGGTGGTCGTGTCTCCTGGAAATCCCCTGGCCAGATTGCATCATACTGCTAAGTGACACATGTAGACACTTTATCTTGCAGACACTTTATGTCTCTCATGGTATTCTCCAGTCATGTTCCCACACATTTGTGTAGGTGCACATGTGGCTGGTGTTTGGATTTCAGGAGGAGCCACACTTAGGCTGGTGCCGAGACCTGTGGAGGGGTAGACACTTCATGGCTGCTTCTCAAATGACGAAGATAGCTCACTGGGCTGGTACTAGGGATACAGAAGGGAGCTGGAGTTCCCTGGAACAGTAAACCCACCTCTGTTTCCCTCCTCTCATCTATCAGTCATTTCCCAATGGTTCCATGGTCAGATTCTAAGAGGATGTCAGCTAAAAGAAAGCTGGAGTTATGATTTGCAGACTCCCAGACCTCATAGCACATAGCAGAGTATAGAAGGGTGAGGGAATGGCTGAGAGGAAATATGTGAATAATCAACATATAATCAATACTTATATATTATATGTAAATAACTGACATACACATTTTTCAAACAATCTGTCTCTCCAAATACTGAGGCAAGAAGTTCAAATCCCATAGCTTGATGTACAGAAATTTAAGTCATATGGTTCTCAATTATTTCTTCATTAGGTACTTCCACTCTTACGATAACCTTACCAAGGTCAAATTTTCTTTATACAAATTTTACCTGCTGAGAGAATGTTAGATATTATTAGAAAAAAAGCCATTAAAATAGATAAATTTATAAGTAACTCATTTAGATAATTTAAAAATAAAATTTGAATTCACCACAGAATGTCATTTTTTAATTTTTTAATTCATAAAGTAAAATATATATTGTTTTAGTTATTATTCAGAAAAAGTAAATCGAATAGCTTTTGAGTCTAATTTCATGTACAAATATGTTAGATATTTCCAAATAAATTTGTCTTTAAAATAATTTATGTTGTAATCTATGTTGTAGCAATTTTTTGAAGGAAATAAAAAACAACTTCAAAATGCTGTGCACCCATTTCCACTAATTTAAAGGATCAAATAAATTGGTTATTTCTGCAGAGGAGTTATTCAAATTATCAAGTGTATCTCATCCCACTGCCTTGAAAAATCAGTGTGCTGTTGCATTATTCAACCAAGTAGCATTTCAACACATTAGCAGTTTAAATAAGAATAAAATAGATTTTTAAAAATATTCCAACTCTTGGAAAAGGCTTGTAAACATTACGGATCGTGATATTTTGCTGCCATCTTCTGATGAAAATACTGTAGGAGGAAAAAATGTTTAAAATTATTCAAAGGAAATTTTCACAACATATTTTACTTGTGTTTGGGGATGATATGCTGAAGGAATATATGGAACCAAGTTATGTTATTAACACATCTATAACTTCTTTACTGATCCATTTGTTCAAACATCTTACGGCTACGGTATCTTACATCTTCTTTTTAATATTTAAATATGTGATTCAATATTCCCTGTGATAAATCAGAATATAAATAATTGGAAATATTTAGTTATGCTCCCTTTTAAGTTGTTAATTATAAATATTGCAACACAATGATGTATCAATTTATTTAATTGCAAAAAATAGCAGTGGGATTTTAATCTTGAGAACAGTTAAATATATTTAATGAGAATGCAGTGGTCTTCAGGTTTATTGGCCTTATTCTGAATCAATAAACTTTAAAAATTTTCTTCGTCTCCTTTTCTTTTTAAATCTGTAATCTAAAGTAAGGACTCCTGAGACATTATCCGCTCATTTCTTAGATAATTAAATTAAAATCCAGCTCTTGGTTCTGCCATGAGCTTACAGTGTAATTTTATGCTAGCTGTACTTGGGCCCTTCTAGATGAGTTCAATATTTCTTAACTATCAGTTCCAGAAGGTCACACCTGTGAACTTCTGCATACATTTCTGAGGTGACAAAACAAAAAACAACACAACAACAACAACAAAAACTGAATCACCCTCTTTATACTAAGTTTATTCTGAAACTTTTGCAGTTACAATTTGAAATATAAGAAAGTTCATTTGTCTGTAGTATAATTGGAATAGAAAACATTGTACCAAATGATCACAAACTTCTCGCTCTTATACTCACCACTTGTGACCTCTTTAGTATCTGGATAGTGCTCACACTATGAAATAGAACTAAATATAAAGCTCATCAGAAATTTTGAAAAGTCCTTTTTTTAGGCACCCTTTCTTCTTTGTCAGCTTTACCATTAGACTCTTCTTCTGACTGTGTTCTATAGTCTCCCCAATCCCTCTTTAAATAGTTATTATTTAAATACTAAATATTGCTTTAAATATTGCTTTAAAAAGTACTTAATATATTAATTTAAATTTAATTCAGAAAGACAGATAAGGCTCAGTGATACTTTTTCAAGTATCTGTTAATTTTAATAATTTTGTGACATTTTGAAGACTTGCCCCTACTTGTGGGTATTACCTGCCTTTTCCACTTAAGCATGTAGCACAAATCTTTCATACTTTATTAGCCTCGACAAAACAAATCTGGACCAATGATGGTGGCTACCACATGCTGTATCATCCTATAAATGACAAAAAGTGCTCCCTATAGACACATTTCATAAAAGCACATTTTTTTTTTTTTTTGGCTGATAGACCCCCTCACCAGGAACCTGAGTATGTTAAGTGGAGCTGGAGGTCTCTGTGTGATGCTTAAACTGCACAACTCTATGCGGTGATTCTGATTAATGTAGGATTCTGAGGTTTCTGGTAGGTTACTAGGTTGAGTTGGTTCTTGAGGTGGGTTTTTATGGTATCTCTGCCTGTTACTTCCTTTGTGCCCATCAATAAAGGCAGAGTCAATGTGAAAAATTACCAGGACTTTGTTCTAGGTCACTTCTGTGCTCATTTTACCTTCCATCTTTTGACAATCTAATACTCTCTTATATTCCCAATTATTCAATGGTGCAAATATATCCACATATTTTCTTCCTAGTCTACTCAGCACTCCAGACTAACATGCACCCGTAACTTTCTGGACCCTACACTTAAATATTTCACATTCACCCCAAATTCAAAGTGTCCAAAACTCAACACATCATCTTCAAGTCTAAACCCTTGTGCAGTAATTACAATTTTAATGAATTGCCCCGTGAATCTTCCAGAAAAGTGTGCCATCTTTGCTGCTTTATCTTCTCTCTCCAGAACAGCACACATATTTCCATCTCTGGTGCTGCTATCTCCGGGTGCCACTCTCACTCTTTTCTCTCCTAACTGTGGCTTTGGTCTCCGGATTCTCCTGTGTACCTTTGCCCATCTCCATTCTACCCTCCTCACTCTGTCAGGGTGTCGCTTAAAGTAGAGATCTGGTGGTGTCACTTCCCTGCTTAGAATTCTTCCAAGCTTTCCTACTGCTTGGAGCATGCATAATTGACCCTTATTCACTCCTGATTCCACCACATTTCTCCCTATGACCTTTGTTCCTAAATTTTCTGCATTTCTCTGAACATCACATACTTTCTCACTTAAGAATATGCCAGGACACAGTTATCTCAACAACACATCCTTGTATCTCATCAGTGCCTAGTTACTCCTGGCTTCTTGACCGAAAAGTTACTCTTTGAGCCCCACATTAAAAAGTTATCCTCCCAACTCCTCACTTCCCCTACCAATAATTTATACTCCTTTATTATCTTGAAATTATTTGCTTGTTTCCACTTTCACCACTTAACATTGTTTGTCTCCTGTGTCTACTTTTATAGGCTGTAAACGCAAGAACAGAGAATTTGTCGGCTATGCTCCTGACATCTTAACCATTTGATAGTGTGTCTGACACATCATACACAGTCAGTAATTATGAGTTGGTTATACTATTTATTCATATATTCATTCTCCATATTTTCATTTTAAAGCTACTATAAACAAGGCTGTGTGCGATTGAGAGGTGAAGCCCCCTGGGCTTCTGGGAGGGGTGGGGACTTGAAGAACTTTTGTGTTTAGCCAAGGGATTGTAAACACACCAATCAGCACTCTGTGTCTAGCTAAAGGTTTGTAAACACACCAATCAGCACTCTGTAAAAATGCAACCATCAGCCCTCTGTGTCTAGCTAAAGGTTTGTAAATGCACCAATCAGCACTCTGTGTCTAGCTAAATGTTTGTAAATGCACCAATCAACACTCTGTCAAAACGGACCAATCAGTAGGATGTGGGTGGGGCCGATAAGGGAATAAAAGCTGGCTGCCCAAACCAGCAGCTGCGGGGTTTCCCCTTGGTCGCTGTGAAAGCTTTGTTCCCTCTTCACAGTAAATCTTGCTGCTGCTCACTCTTTGGGTCTTCACCACCTTTTTGCGCCCTAACAATCACTGGGAAGGTCTGCAGCTTCACTCCTGAAGCCAGCAAGACCACAAACCCACTCGGAGGAAGAAACTCCAGACACATCAGAATATCTGAAAGAACAGACTCTGGATACTCTAGCTTTAAGAACTGTAACACTCCCTGAGAGGGTCCGCAGCTTCATTCTTGAAGTCAGCGAGACCAAGAACCCACCAATTCCAGAAACACTATTATGTTTATGAGCATACTTAAATGAATATAATATAAACAAGTAGAGGTTAGATTCAGTAAAATCTAGATGTGAACTGATAGGATCACATTTTATCGATCTTTCATGCTGATTATATTCAAAGGTACATCAATGTCATGTGATTATTTACAGTCCTACTTTGAATTTCCCATATGTTTTGGTGCTTCTGGGTGGTTCACGCCTGTAATCCCAGCAATTTGGGAGGCGGAGACGGGCGGATCACGTGGTCAGGAGATTGAGACCATCCTGGCTAACACAGTGAAACCTGGTCTCTACTAAAAATACAAAAAATTAGTTGGGCATGGTGGTGGGCGCCTGTAGTCCCAGCTACTCAGGAGGCTGAGGCAGGAGAATGGCTTGAACTGGGGAGGCAGGGCTCGCAGTGACCTGAGATCGCGCCACTGCACTCCAGCCTGGGTGACAGAGTGAGACACCATCTTAAAAGAAAAAATGAAAAATGAAACCATAACCTATAGGAACTTTGTTACTTCCATAGTGACTATTGTGAAAATAATCTCTCAGAAAGTTACCTTCTGGTTTACATTCATTTAGTTCATTTAATATCAAGATGTGTCAATGTCATTTATTGACTAAAATATGTTTCACAAGTTGGTGCTGACCTCTTAATTTCTTCTGTTTCCTTACCTAAATTATTGGCTATGTTTTGAATACCTTTTAAATAATGTGCACTTCCAATTGTATTGAATGCAGGAAACTTTTTTACTACGGTTATGTTAAAACTTTGAAAAAGATGCTTAAATTGTCTCATAAAAATATCATTATGTCTGTGATGTTGATAAATTGAATTTCTGTTCTTAACAAAATTATTTTTCTATATATCTTTTGAACAATACCTTCTATCTTTTATTGTCTGCTGACTATATTTAGTTTCATTATTAAATTCATTGTATTACAACTTTCAATTTTCTTCCTGTAGGTATGTTATATCCCAAAATATATATGAATACTTGAAAAATCAGTCACATCTACTAGTTATTCATAAAAAAAAAATCAATAGATTGCATGGTTTTATAAGAATGACTAAAAATTTACTTATACTAATTAAAATGTTAGGGTACATAGATTATTTTGTAACCATATAATAGACATATAGGGTAGTATTAATAGATAAGATATCCACTAAATGAAGACAACTCTTGATAGTGTGAATTAGTAAACCATCTACTTTTCAGGAATGAGCTTTACAAAATTAGACTGAGATTTAGATGATAGAAATGGCAGAATATCTGTAATATCCTATGATTATAGCTAAAATTTATTTATTTGAGAAAATCTGTTAGCAGTAGATTAAATTTTTTAATGTTTGTTTATTATAATATGAGCTTGTTCAAACATTTGAAAATGAAGTTGAGTCCTCAACAGATAATGATAAACTTATGCAAATTAGTCACATCATATAATTTAGCAGATTGCATTGTTTATTAAGAACCAAAACATTTAAATACCTCAATGTTCACAGTGACAACACTGCAGTGAAGGTAGTTCACAAAAAGATTTTTCATATATCACAGTGTACACCCAAATGTACACATATATATTTTAATTTTTAGTTTTGGTGAGTACATAATAAGTACATATATTTATAGGGTACGTGGGACATTTTGATGCAAACATACAGTGCATAATAACTACATTAGGATAAATGGGGTACTCCTCCCCTCAAGCATTTATCTTTTGTGTTACAAACAACTCAATTATAATCTTTCAGTTATTTTAAAACTTACAGTTAAATTATTAACAATAATTCCCCTATTATCCTATGAAATGCTAGATTGTTTCTAATTATATTTTATACTCATTATCCATACCCACTTCCCACCCCCAACCCTCTTAACCCCGACTACCTTTTCCAGGCTCTGGTAATTATCACTCTATTTTCTATCCCAATGAGTTCAAGTGTTTTAGTTAATAGCTCCCACAGATAAGTGAGAACATGTGGTTTGTCTTTTTGTGCCTGGTTCATTTCTTTTACCATAATGACCTCCAGTTTTGTCCATGTTCTTGCAAATGATAGGATCTCATTCATTGCTATGACTGAATCGTATTTCATTATGTATATGTACCACATTTTACTTATCCATTAGTCTATTAGTGGACAGGCACTTACTTTGCTTCCAAATCTTGGAATTTGTGACTTTTATTATGGCTTTTTATTGTGGCTTCGATCATGTTACTTGTTATTGATCAGTTCAGCTTTCATATTTCTTCATGGATCATCTTTGTCACTTGTATGTGTCTAGGAATTAATCCATTTTTTTTCCAATTCATTGGAATTGGAAAACAACTGTAAATATAGTTGTTTATGGTAGTCTCTAAAAATCTTTTGAATGTCTGCAGTATCAGTTATAATGTCTCCTTCTTCCTCTATGATTTTATTCATCTGAGTCTTATTTCTGGGAGATAATAAAAAAATGTGGAATAGTGAATGCCACTTCAGGTGTAGTAAGTTAGAATCTGAATTTCAACAATATTCTCAAATCATTCAACTAATAATTAAAGTTTAGAAAAGATTTGTGTGAAAGCTTTGTTACTTACTCTCTCTATAATTCTAAAGGGTTCCTAAACAACGCTGACTCTTATTTCCTAATCTGTAAAATCAGATGAAATCAACTGCTTTTATAAATCTCTGAATTATTATAAATATCTGACATATTATAAATATCTATCTGTAAAAAATTCTGCAATGTGGTATATATGTACAATGGAATATTGACCAGTCTTAAAAAAGGAGGAGATCCTGCCAATTGCCAAAACAGGGAAGGACCTCAAGGACATTGTACTAAGTGAAATAATCCAGACATTTAAAAAAGTCATGATGTTACTTATATGTGGAATCTTAAAAAAAAAAAAAAAAAAGGTCAAATATAAAGAAACAGAGAATAAAACATTCCCAGGGTGAAGGTAGAGAGAGGAATGAACAAATGTCATTCAAAGAACACAAAGTAGCAAATTTGTAGAATAAAAAAATCTAAAGACCTAAGGTACAACTCATGAACTATAAATAATATATTCAGGATTTTTGCTAAACAGGTAGATTATTACTACTTTTGCTACAGGTAGAAAAAACTGGGTAATTCTTATGTGTGACTTGAGGGTTATGTTAATTTGCATTGCTATGGTAACCATTTTGCTATATAAATGTAATTCATAACCTATTATAAGCCAAATAGGTACATTATTTTTAAAGGCAATTACCTGTTTAGATATTTTCCATATCTAACGCTGCCCACATTCCTGCCGATATATGGACAGTGATTTTACGATATATTACTAGTCACATACAAACCATTATATCTTCTTTTCACTCTGTAGCGTCTTTTGATGAATAAAAGTCTTTATTTTACTGTAGTTCTAAATATCAGCTCTTTTCTTCCTTATTAGCTTTTCTTTTTCTTTTGGTGACATACTTAAGAATTTTCTAAGCAGATACCATAATGATATTCTTCTTTTACCTTTTAAAATCTTTGTGGTTTTGTCTGTCACATATAGTTCCTCAATCCCCCCAGAGCTGACTTTTGTGTTTTATATATGATTGATAATTTACATTCATGATACATTAAAAAAATACATATATCAAGGTGACTCATTTTTTATAAAGCCTGTCCTTTCTACACTAATCTGTTGTGCCATTTTGGTCGTCATTCAGATGTTTATAGATGGATGTATCTGGACTCTATTCTGTTTTTTGATATGTTACGCATTCTTAGGCCAATATCACACTCTCTTTAGTTACTGTAGCTTTGATTAAAATATCACTTCTTTTCTGATAAAGTAAATCCACTTAACGTGCTCTTCTAGAGTGTCTTGGCTGTTATTGGCCCTTTAATTTTCCAAATAAATTATGAAATTGGTTTTTAAATTTCCAAAAAGAATCATCAATGATTTTGCATAAAGAAGTTGAAAAAAATTACTGGGTCTTCTAGCCTCTGATGATGACATCATCCTTTAGCTAAAGTTTTTAAAATTATATTTTATGCTTTTTTATAGAAGTTTTACAGATAGTTTTAACATTTATTCTTGGGTGTTTGACTTTTTGTATTTTAAATTACGTTTGGTAAATTATTTATTTTAATTTAATTGTTTCTAATTTTATACCTAACCTCTTAACTAAGCTCCCTTATTTTATAATCTACATGTGGAATATTGTAGATATTTACCTATGTATATATTTTATATGACGATGTACAATATATACAATAATTACATAATGCATTAGTTTTCTAGGGTTCTCATAATAAGATATAATAGATTGGGTAGTTTAAACAATCAAAATATTTCTTCTCATATTTCTGTAAGTCTGGAGACCAGAAGTTCAAGATCAAGGTCATAGTGTTGATTTGTTCTGAGGGCTGTTGGTGAAAGATCTGTTCCAGGTCTCTCCTATTGGCTTATAGAAGACATCTTCATGTTCAAAAACTGTTCTCCCTATATCTTCACATCATGTTTCCTTCTCTATGTGCCTGTGTCCAAATTTCCTTTTCTTGTAACCACACAAAGTATATTGAATTACGACCTATCTCAATGACTTCAATTTAACTTAATTAGCTCTGTGAAGAACCTGTCCCCAAATATGGTCACATTCTGAGGTACCAGGAGTTAGAAGTTCAACATAAATATTGGGGAGTAGGTAAGGGGACACAAATTAGCTGATAACAAGCTTTTACTTTCTGATTCTTTTAAATTTTTATACACTTTTTTGTTGTATTGCACTAATTATAATGTTCAATAGAAATAGTAAATGGGTCATAGCTTTATCCTTAACTTGTGAGCAGAAGCTATCAAATATGTACTATTAAAATGTTTGCTATAGGTTTTCAAGGGCTACACAGGTACTAGTTAAAGAGTTTATGAAACAGTCCTCTTTTTCTAGTTTGTCAAAAGCATTTATTGTAAAGGAAAATTAAATTTTGATCATTTGTCTGCCTTTATTGAAAATATCATGTGTTTATTTTCTAATATTTCTGTTATTATAGTAATTTACTTTCTTTTTTAAAAAATCATGCAATTCAGCACTTGTGGAATAAGTCAAATGCAAATATATTGTTATTTATTATTATTTACATATTTTTGTGATTGGTTTGAAAATAGCTTCTCAGGAATTTTTGACTCTAAACTTATAGATAATATTGCCCTCTAATTTTCTCTTAAGAAAAAAACATGTTTTTCTTGTAGTGAGGCTACACTTTTCTATAAAACAAATTGACATTTTTACTTTCTTAACTAATTCCTCAAGATTTTAGCTTATTTTACATATTCATGTTTGGTAGTATTAATAAATAAAACATTATAGGCTTGATGCTTGTGCGTGAAAGAAGAGGGCAAGAGAGAACATTTGTGATTGTACATTCTATTTCTTAATTTAGTACAGTGTTATTCGCATTTTCTGTTGATTCTATATCAATTTCAATGTATATATATTTTCCAAGATTATATTAATTTTATTTAAATTATTAAATATATTAGTACAACTTTGTTTATAATATGTGTAGCATATATAATTAGTCTTTTCTGGTAATCTTGTATTTGCTATTTATTCCTTCTTTCATTTTAGCTGGGAATTCTAGCCATATACATATCAATTTTAATAATTGTTTTAAGAATCATTAAATCTTTTTTTAAATAAATTCTATTTTATATTTATTTTCTGTGTCACTACTTTCTGCCCTCAATATTTTCCTTTCTACTTTCCTTGGGATTTATTTTCTGTTATTTTCCTATTTTCTTTGGCTGGATACATCAGTAGTTAATTTCTTTAAGGGGCAGAGGCTACTGTTTTCCAATTTCTAATTATTTGCTTAATTGAGAAAAAATATTTTAGCTTTACTTGTGAAGGCTCTTTTCACTTGGTATTGTTGGGTTTGTCTTAATTTGTTTATTTTTATTGGCATTTTTCTTATCCTCAATGCTTTTGATTGCCAGGACTTTGAAAAATGTCATTATGTTTTATACTTATTGTTTATTGTATTTCTTCTGGCTGTGATTTAATGTCTTCACCGGATTTGGAAAATGTCCATACCCTTCACATATTGCTTTTACTTCCTATTTTTTTTTCTCTCTTCTGGAATTGCAATTATATCCATATGTTAGAAATTTTTACTTCATACCATGTGACTTTTATTCCCATTTTATATTTCTGTTTGTATCGCCATAGTTATCGATGTATCTCACATTGTATATGTTGGCATATTTTCTCCTTTTATTCCAATTTAATAATTCAGTTCTCAGTTTGGTCTAATCTCCTATTAAATCCATAAATTATATATCTTAATATTTATGATTACATTTTCAGTTCCAAAATTGTTTGCTCCTTTTTATTGTTTTCAGTTTTCTGCTGAAATTACCAGTTTTCTCTTCTATTTTCCTGATAACTAGGCAACACAGTTATTTTGATGTCTTCATTGTTTTTATCCAAAGTTGGTCTATTTCTATTGCCTATTATTTTGCCTGATTTTCCAGCACACAGTCAGGTCTCTTAATAAGATTAGTCATTTTTGATTGAGGGCTGAATATTTTATCTGAAAGTTGAGATAATTTGAGGCTTATGGTGGTGTGCTATGCATTAAAGGACCTTATAGGTTGTTTCACACAGCTATCTAAAGATGTGCTTACTTTATTATTATACAGCTAGCTGAAGGGATGCTTTCTTCATCATTATAAAGCACATAGAAGCTATTCTCAAATATCGTAAGTTTTTTTTTTTTTAAGTTAGAATTTTAATATTGAAGTTTCTGCATAGCTATGCTTTAGCTAGGACTCATTGTGCCACATTATCATTGACTTTTCTTTTATAAATAATATATGAATTTTGAAAGATAAAATTATCTCATTTATATAAAAGAATATATTTAGTTCGAGTTCTGTCATTCTATTCGGCAATATACTTAAGAAATACATAGCTTTTCTTTAGTCTTCTAAAATTTATTTGTTTTTTGTCCATGTTTTTATTTTCCTTTTAAATGATGGACATTATTTTAGTTTATCTCTATTTCTTTTATTGGTGACCTTAAAAATGGTCAATTTATTTAAGAACTTTGCATTTGAAAAACAATATGAAATTTAGTGCCATCCTTTTCTTCTGATTATCCTTATTGCCAACACTTAATTTTGCTAGGATATATTCTCATTGGCTCTTTTCATTGTTGTATTTAAAACTTCAGATACCCTTGAAGATATTACATAATTGATTCGATTTTACAACTATATTTTGACCTTCTGCTTTGACATATAGAGAAATTGATATTACACAATCTCTTATATTTTTCTCTTTTTTACCTGACTTTTATTAGTTACATTTTTAGTTTAACGATGTCTTCATAGTTTATAGAAGGTAAATTCTATTCAAGTTTAATCCTTTAGTTAAATTGATTTAGTGTGTTTTGACAGTTATTATTACATTTCTAGTCCTTTGTAAGTTGGTGTCAAATTTCCTACTTAAAACATTTGAGAAAATTTTATGGAAACCACCTTCCCAAAATTCTTACATTTGAAAATAACTTCTTTGGCCTTTATGTTTCAATAAAAGTTTGAAAAGCTATAAGATTGCTAGAATATTCTCTCCCTGAGGACATTGTAGACAGCCACATACATCATTGTATAGTATTAAATATTGTTATAGGATATTATGAATTCAAGCAGAACTTTCCAATTATAGAATAACTGCTTTTATTGTAATGGAGATGATTTCTTGCATTTCTATAAGATTCTTTCTTGAGTTTATAACCAATAACTTTATTGAGATATTTGTCAATTTTAGTAAATTCATATATATAGAAATGGATAGCTTAACACATATGTAGATTATTTATTTCAACATTGTTTTCTGGAATTATAGTTTTGATTGTTTATATATTGTGTTTTTCAGTAAAAACAAATATGTCTATGCTATGTCTCTCTTTTCTCTCATATGATTTGTAATATGATGTTATACAGGTGAAAACGTAAACCCATTTTTCCTTCTTTTTTTTTTTTTTTTTGAGACAGGGTCTCACTCTGTTTTCCAGCCTGGAGTGCAGTGGCGTGATCTTGGCTCACTGTAACCTCAGCCTCCCGGGTTCAAGCAATTCTCCTGCCTTAGCCTCCAGGGTAGCTGGGATTACAGGCGTGCATCACGACGCCTGGATAATTTTTGTATTTTTTGCAGAGACGGGGTTTCACCATATTGGTCAGTCTGGTATCCAACTCCTGACCTCGGGATCCGCCCACCTTGGCCTCCCAAAGTGCTGGGATTACAGGCGTGGGCCACCGTGCCCAGCCCATTTTTCCATCTTTAAATAAGTTCTTTCTAATAAATAATCAATTAAATCAAACCAACTTGATAGACTTGGCACATATTAAATTTTTATTGATTATGGTATTTATAGGAAGGTCTGCCAAGATGATACAAATCACTCTTTTTCATTTTGCTTTCACTTAGGGATTGAGATCAAAATGTAAATTAATGGTAATAAGAATGAGACTTAATCAGTTAAAGGAGTAATGTTTTACATATAATATGTAAATAATTTCAAAATCTGATTAGTACAATAATACTAAAATTTAAAAATGATTTTTCTTAAATTTGAGTGAGAGTGTGTGTGTGTGTGTGTGAAATAATTTATAGTTCCTGTGGAATTTGCTGTTTATCAGTTCTACCTGTATAAATATGAAAATTCCATGGATATTGAGATGTTACCACTTATTAGATCCTGAATTTTTACTGCATTTTGTTCAGTTACATAATGTAAAATAAAGTCCAGGAATAATAAGATGTCAAAAAACCCCTCATGTATATAAAAGAGATTATTTCCGTTTTAATAACCAAAACTATTCTTGATAGCAATGCTTCATTCTCAACTAAGTCAAAGAAAAACATGTTTAATTAAAACAATTTATAGGCTGGGTGCAGTGACTCACACCTGTAATCCCAGCACTTTGGGAGGCTGAGTCAGAAGGATCACCTGAGGCCAGGTGTTCAAGGTCAGCCTGACCAACATAGAGAAACCCCATCTCTACTGAAAAAACAAAATTAGCTGGGTGTGGTGGCACATGTCTGTAATTCCAGCTACTCAGGAGGCTAAGGCAAAAGAATTGCTTGAACCCCGAGAGGCAGAGGTTGCGGTGGGCGGAGGTTTCGGTGAGTTGAGATCACACCATTGCACTCCAGCCTGGGCAACAAGAGTAAAACTCCGTTTCAAAAAATAAAAAACGAAAAATAAAAAACAGTTTATATAGGTCCAGAACATACACTAAATAACTGTTAAATGACTGTAAGAAGCCAATTTAACCTATAAAAATGTAGAAAGGAATTATGTTTTTTCTAGAATTTATTTAAATTGAAAACTCTACTCTGTTAAAAACAATGTAACCAGCACTTTGGGAGGCTGAGACGGGCGGATCACGAGGTCAGGAGATCAAGACCATCCTGGCTAACACGGTGAAACCCCATCTCTACTAAAAAATACAAAAAACTAGCCGGGCAAGGTGGCGGGCGTCTGTAGTCCCAGCTACTCGGGAGGCTGAGGCAGGAGAACGGCAGGAACCCGGGAGGCGGAGCTTGCAGTGAGCTGAGATCCGGCCACTGCACTCCAGCCTGGTCGACAGAGCGAGACTCCGTCTCAAAAAAAAAAAAAAAATAAATAAATAAGGAAAGAAAATTAAAAAATTAATTAAAACAATGTAAGAGAATTAGAAGACAAGCCAAAGACTGGGAGAAAATATTTGTGAAGACACATCTGATATAAGACTGTTATCAAAAATATATAAAGAAGACTTAAAACATAACAATAAGAAAATAATACAATTAAAAATGAGAAAAGAATCCATGTTGAAAATTTAATCCAATTTAAAAAAATGTTCATTATCCTTCTCTCACTTTATGATAGGGTTGTTTTTTGCTTTTGTTTTTCTTTTGTTTTGTTGGGTTTTTTTTGTCTTTTGTGTTTGTTTGTTTGTTTTTGTAAATTTGTTTAAGTTCCTTGTAGATTCTGGATATTACACCTTTGTCAGATGGATAGATTGCAAAATTTTCTACCATTCTGTAGATTGCTTGTTCACTCTGAAGATAGTTTCTTTTGCTGTGCAGAAACTCTTTAGTTTAATTACATCCCATTTGTCAATTTTGACTTTTGTTCCCATTGTTTTTGGTGTTTTAGTCATGAAGTCTTTACCCATGCCCATGTACTGAATGGTATTGCCTACGTCTTCTTCTAGGGTTTTTATGGTTTTAGGTTACATTTAAGTCTTTAATCTTTCTTGAGTTATTTTTTTATAAGGTGTAAGGAAGGGGTCCAGTTTCAGTTTTCTGCGTATGGCTAGTCAGTTTTCCCAGCACCATTTATTAAATAGGGAGTATGTTCCCCATTGCTTATTTTTGTCAGGTTTGTTGAATAACAGATGATTGTAGATGTGTGGTGTTATTTCTGAGGCCTCTGTTCTGTTCCATTGGTCTACATATTGTTTTGGTACCAGTATCATTCTGTTTGATTACTGTAGTCTTGTAGTATAATTTGAAGTCAGGTAGTGTGATGCCTCCAGCTATGTTCTTTTTGTTCAGGATTGTCGTGGCTATACAGGTTATTTTTTGGTTTCAGATGAAATTTAAAGTAGTTTTTTTCTAGTTGTGTGAAGAAAGTCAGTGGTAGCTTGATGGGGATAGCATTGAATCTATAAATTCCTTTGGGCAGTATGGCCATTTTCACGATATTGATTCTTCCTATTCATGAGCATGGAATGTTTTTCCATTTGTTTGTGTCCTCTCTTATTTTCTTCCACAGTGGTACGTAGTTCTCCTTGAGGAGGTCCCTCATGTCCCTTTTAAGTAGTGTTCCTGTGTATTTTATTTTCTTTGTGGTAATTGTGAATGGGAGTCCACTCATGATTTGGCTCTTTGTCTATTATTGGTGTATAGCAATGTTTGTGATTTCTGCATATTGATTTTGTATCCTGAGACTGCTGAAGTTACTTATCAGCTTAAGGGGATTTGGGGCTGAGATGATGGGGTTCTCAAAATATACAATCATCATCTGCAGAGACAATTTGACTTCCTCTCTTCCTACTTGAATACACTTCTTTTCTTTCTCTTGCCTGGTTGCCCTGGCCAGAACTTTCAATACTATGTTGAATTGGAGTGGTGAGAGAGGGCATCCTTGTCTTGTGCCGGTTTTCAAAGGGAATACTTTCGACTTTTGCCCATTCAGTATGATATTGTCTATGGGTTTATCATAAATAGCTTTTATTACTTTGCAATATGTTCTATCAATACCTAGTTTATTCAGTGTTTTTAGCATGAAGAGGTGTTGAATTTTATCAAAGGCCTTTTCTGCATCTATTGAGATAATTACGTGGTTTTTGTCCTTGGTTCTGTTTATGTGATGGATTACGTTTATTGATTGGCATATGTTGAACGAGCTTTGCATCCCAGGGATGAAGCTGACTTGATTGTGGTGGATATGCTTTTTGATGTGCTGCTGGATTTGGTTTGCCAGTATTTGATTGAGGATTTTTTCACTGGAGTTCATCAGGAATATTGGCCTGAAATTTTCTTTTTTTGTAGCATCACTGTCAGGTTTTGGTACCAGGATGATGTTGGCTTCATAAAATGAGTTAGTGGGGAGCCTCTCTTTTTCTATTTTTTTGCAATAGTTTCAGAAGGAATGGTACCCGCTCCTCTTTGTACCTCTGGTAGAATTCAGCTGTGAATCCATCTGGTCATGGGCTTTTTTTGGTTGTTAGGCTATTAATTCCTGCCTCAATTTCAGAACTTGTTATTGGTCTGTTTAGGGACTCGACTTCTTTCTGGTTTAGTCTTCGAAGTGTGTACGTGTCCAGGAATGTTCTATTTCTTCTAGATTTTCTAGTTTATTTGCATAGAGGTGGTGTTTATAGTATTCCCTAATGGTAGTTTGTATTTTTGTGGGAATTAGTGGTAATATCCCCTTATTTTTTATTGTCTATTTGATTCTTCTCTCTTTTCTTTGTTAGTCTGGCTAGCAGTGTATTTTGTTAATCTTTTGAAAAAACCAGCTCCT
>NW_012107552.1:982887-993288 GCF_000951045.1 Mandrillus leucophaeus
TTCAGTTCTGCTCTGATCTTAGTTATTTCTTGTCTTCTGCTAGCTTTTGAATTTGTGTGCTCTTGCTTCTCTAGTTCTTTCAACTGTGATCTTAGGTTATTGACTTTAGACCTTTCTTGCTTTCTGATGTGGGCATTTACTACTGTAAATTTCTCTCTTACCACTACTTTAACTGTGTCCCAGAGATTCTGGTACGTCGTGCCTTTGTTCTCATTGATTCTAAATAATTTATTTATTTCTGCCTTAATTTCCTATTTCCCAGTATTCACGCAGGAGCAGGTTGTTCAGTTTCCATATAGTTGTGTGGTTTTGAGTGCGTTTCTTAATCGTGAGTTCTAATTTGATTGCACTTGATGATTACTTTTATGTGTCAACTTGAGTGGGCCATGGGGTGCTAATATGAAACATTGTTTCTGGATATGATTGTGAAGGTGTTTCTGGATGAGATTAGCATTTGAATCAATAGATTTAATAAAGCAGATTTTCCTCCCCAATGTGGTTGGGCATCATCTAATGCATTGAGGGCCTGAAGAGAACAAAAGGCAGAGGAAGAAGGAATGCCCTTTGTCCTTACTCATAACTTTAGCTGGGAAATATTTTCTCCCGCTCTCAGACTGGATTTTACATCAACTCCCCTGATTTGCAGACCTTCAGAATAGGGCTGAATTATATACCAGTTTGCCGAAGGCATATTGTGGAACTTTTTCTTGGTCTCCATAATTGTGTGATTCAATTGTGAGGCTCCCAATTCCTCATAATAAATCTATATCTATATCTATCTATATCTATATATCCAATCTATCTCATTTGTTCTGGTTTTCTGGAGAACCTTACTATGGCTACGTAATGTATAAGTCCAACTATATGAAATTCTGGAAAATGCAAAACTATGAAGACAATAAAAATGTAATGATTGTCAAAGGTTACTGGGTAGGGAGGGATTAAAAATGTAGATCATGGGGGAGTTTTAGGGTAGGGAAAGTGTATTGCACAATATTACAATGTTAGATGTATGTCATTATACATTTGTCAAAACCCATAGAAAGTAAAGCTCGCTATACTTTGTCAAAACCTATAGAAAGTAAAGCTCTAAGAGTAGACCCTAATGTAAACTATGAACTTTGGATGGTGATGGTGACGTGTCAGTATAAGATAATCACCGATCACAAATGAACCACTCTGGTGTGCAATGTCAATAGTGGATGAGACTGTGCATGATTGAGGAAGGGGTTATACAGTACCTTTCTGAACTCTCTATTCAATTTTGCTGTGAACATAAAATGGCTCTAAAAACTAAAGCTTTATTAATTAAAAAATAAAAACAAACGGTAATGGAAAAATTTCATGTGTTTTCCATTGAGTTGAAAAAAGAAAAGCCTTAAAAAACATTGAAAAAAGAAAAGCCTTAAAAAACAAACAAAACATCCAGCAAAAATTAAAATAATAAAAGGAAGCATGTTCTTCCCTTACTAACAGCACAAAATTATGGACAAAGATTTCTGGAAATAAATTAGTCATAGGTTTAATTACCTTAAGAGTAGAATTAAGATTGTTATTTGCAGACTATTATCATTTACCTATACCAATCAATAGAAAAACTATTACAACTGATGAGTTCAATGACATTAACAGACACGAAATCAAATTATAAATGTAATAGTATGTCTGTTCATAATTAATTACCATTTATGGAATATAATAACAAAATGAGAGTGCTATATTAGCAAAACCTATCAAGTTCTTACAAGTTAATAAAAAAAAGTATAAATATCTATGCTGAAAAGGTTTAAACTGTAAAAAAATTTCATAGAAAATGCTCATAATAAAAGAAGAATCAATTCAAACACTTAGATAAAATTAATATTATATAAATTATACTAGGTTAATTATACTATTCTATTGTGTTAGGTTAATTATACCTAATAGCAATCTCATCAAAATTCCAACTTGATTTTTAATTGTTCTCACATAACATATCCTATACAGGAAATGAAAGTCCATATATAAATTTATCTTGAAAAAACTAACAAAAAAACAAGGAGAGAGATTACTTTCCTACATACAACCAAAACAAATAACAATTTTGTGGAATTGGCACAGAAGGAGAAAAACAGACCAACAGAACCAATAAGAAGCCAACCAAGAAATATAATTACATGTGTAATAATGAATCATATGTAATAAATGTAATCTAAAAATTATTATAGAAAGAACAGATGTAGTAAATTGTTTTGGAAAAAAAGTTAATAATTAAAATCTAATAGTAGCCATACAAATTTATCATAAAGGGGATAACAATCTAAAAGTAACCTAAATGTCAACGTAGTTATAATATTTAGCTTTGAAATATATATTTTATAAAATAGAAACAAAAAAGGATTTCCTAAATTTTAAAATACAAACTCTTAGAAAAAGTAACTGCTAATAATATCAAGACTAATATCTTCTTAGTGTCTTAATATCTCCTTTAATAAATGACATTATAGACAAAGTTTACAGACCTAGAATACATTGTGGAAAAATATTTGCATTTTCTAAAACTATTTGGAAGAAACACAAGAGACTCCTGCAAACTAGTAAGCATAAAATGAGAATTTCCACATGAAATATAGAGGCAAATATTTGCACAAATGCTAGGTATAGAAAAAGGAATCCAAAAGGCTAACAGGAATATGAATAGATGATAAAAACCATCAGTAATCAGAGAAGAGTAAGCCAACACAATGAAATATTTTATGCCAATTAAATTATCAAAAAATTGAAACTTGATTATTCAAAGTATTAGCAGGGATGATTGTAGAAACTCTCAGGTATAGCCATAGAAAATATAATAGATGCAGCTATTCTGGGGAGTAAATCTTAGAACTTGGTCAAATTAAGTGTTCTTAAATATTATGAGCATTATTAATGCTGATACTGCTGAACATCTGTAAGAAATTCTCATATAGACAAATATAATCAGCTTCTATATCCATGGGTTCTGCATTCATGGATTCAACCAACCAAGAATTGAAAATACAACAGGCTGGGCGTGGTGGCTCATGCCTGTAATCCCGACACTTTAGGAGGTTGAGGCAAGCGGGTTGCCTGAGTTCAGGAGTTTAAGACCAGCCTGGCCAACATGGTGAAACCACGTCTGTACTAAAAACACAAAAGCTAGCCAGGTGTGGTGGTGGGTGCGTGTAATCCCAGCTACTCGGGACACTGAGGCAGGAGAATATTTTGAACCTGGGAGGCGAAGGTTGCAGTGAGCTGAGACCGCGCCACTGCACTCCAGCCTGGGCAACAAGAGAGAAATTTGGTCTCAAAAAACAAACAAACAAAAAAGCAACTCCTTTTTTTTTTTTTTTTTCATTTGCTTGATAGATCTTTTTCCATTCTTTTACTTTGACCCTCTATGTGTTCATGCACAGATTCAACCAACCATGAACCATGAATTGAAAATACAACAGTCTGGGCATGGTGGCTTATGCCAGTAATCCCAACACTTTGAGAGGTCAAGGCAGGAGGGTTGCCTGAGGTCAGGAGTTCAAGACCAGCCTTGTCAACATGGTGAAACCCTGTCTCTACTACAAATACAAAAATTACCCAGGCGTGGTGGTGTGTGACTGTGATCCCAGCCACTCAGGAGGCTGAGGCAGGGGAATTGCTTGAACCAAGGAAGGGGAGGTTTCTGTGAGCCAAGATCACGCCCCCAGCCTGGGCGACAGAGTGGAACTCAGTCTCAAAAAAGAAACAAAGAAAGAAACACACACACACACACAGAAAGCACAACAATGCAACAATAAATAACATAGATAAAAATAGTACAAGTATGTACATAGCATTTACATTGAATTAGGTATTATAAGTAATCTAGCAATGACCTACAGCATGCAGGAGAATATTCATAGGTTATATATAAATACTATACTATTTTACATAAGAGATTTGAGCATCCATGGATTTTGGTATCCACAGGCTTTCCTGGAACAAATTGCCCTGGATATTGAATAACTACTGTACATAGAAAAGTGTATTTATCATAACATCCTTTGTATTAGGTGATGTAGAGTAGCCCACGTCATAGGTTTCTATCAGTGGGTTGAGAGGCAAAATGTAGCAGGTGCATGACACAGATTACTATGCAAGAGTTAGAAGTAAACAATGAGATACATGTACGTGGCAATCCAAATTAATTTTTTTTAATTATAGTGTTGAGTAAGAAAAAAATAGTATTATACATTTGTACATATATACAGATGGTTTTTGACTTACAATGGGCTTGCCTCTGGGTAAACCCATGGTAAGTTCAAAATATCCTAACTTTTGACTCATGATACTTTCAACTTGAGTTTATCATGAAATAACCCTCCTGAAAGTTATGGAATTACTGAATAAGTATTGCTTTCACACCATTGTAAGACTGAAAAATCATAAGTCAAAATAATGTAAGTCTGTGACCATCTGTAAATATATAATACGTTAAAATTTATATATAAATGTATACAAATTAAAAAATATATAAGTGCAAAGCAATATACATTTTAAGTGAACATATGTAAACAAATCTTTTATATATATTAGAATGATTATCTATAAATAAAACAAGAAGTCTTGTACAGATAAACATAATTTCAGAAATTTGATAACCTTTTGCATCAAACAATTCTTCTCAACTCATAGATCAAAATACCTATATACATATACATACACACAAATATCTCATATATATGTCATATATATATTTTATATATATACACACACACATATTGATTACCTAAACCAAAGAGATTCTTCAGTTTATAATACTGAAAATTAAGCTGTTATTTAAGATAAAGCTATTATTTATCACAGACTTTTAAAAACGTATTGGAGTCTAAGTAGGAGCATAATATTTATCATTTCATCTCTTTTCTCAAAAACTACCTGAAGTATGGTAGTTTCTCATTCTATTATATTTAGATTATTTTGGGAGACAAACTGAATTTCCTACTTATATTGGCAAAACTACTAGGGCTGAAACTATCAAAGTTCGGAAGTTAACAAGACTAAAACCAATAGTCAATAGCTTAATAGGAAATGGACTCATCATAACTTGTACGAGTTCTAATAAAACCTCTATTCATCCAGTTGAAAAATCCAAGAAGTTGTATTGTTTTAGGATCTCTGGTCTGTAAATAAACAGCCTTTTTTTTTTTCTTTCCACTGGTAGTAGAATAAAATACTATGCTATCTCTACTACCACTATTTTATAGTTCTGATTTCTTTAGGTGGCCCTCTACATACAGAGAATAACAAATAATTGTTTGTGCTTCAGTTATTTACTATGGTATCCTCCTAAATTTTTCAAGTCTTAAAACAGGATGCTAAGAGTCTCATAGTTGCCTGAGATTATTTTTAAATCCAACATAGAGATGAACTTTGACACATCCTAAAAATGAGATGATATTTTAAAATGTGTTAATCTATTAACCTGGTCAAGTGCTTAGTGTGCTAACTCATCTTTTTGGGAATCATTAGAGACCAGTAACTTATCATAGTTTACTTTGCCCAATGATATAAAGCTATCCATCTTGCAATAGCAGGAGCAGCTAAAATTTCTGAACAATTAGGATTTCCTCCTACTTATTTTCTCCTCTATCCATTTATATTTATTATTGTAATATTTTAAACTTAGCTACAACTTTTTCATTACCTGAAAAAGGATAAACATATGTCCATATAGCTTGGTATAAAAACTGATATGGTTAGGCTTTGTGTCCCTACTCAGATTTCATCCCCATAAACCCCATGTATCAAGGGAGAGATCAGGTGGAGATAAATGTATCATGGGAGCTGTTTTCCCCATGCGGTTTACCTAATAATGAGTGAGTTCTCATGATATCTGGTGATTTTATAAAATCACCAGTGTTTGGTAGCTCCTCCTGCATTCATTCTTCTTCCTGTCGCCTTGTGAAGAAGGTGCCTTGCTTCCCCTTCCCCACCATGACTGTGAGTTACCTGAGGTCTCCCCAGCCATGCAGAACTGTGAGCCAATCAAACATCTTTCCTTTATAAATTACTCAGTCTTTGGCAGTTCTTTATACCTGTGTGAAATTGGACTAATACTGTAAATTGGTACTGTGGAAAGTGGGGTAGTGCTATAAAGATACCAAAAAATGTAGAAGCAACTTTGGAACTGGGTAACAGGCAGAGGTTGAAACAGTTTGGAAGGCTCAGAAGACAGGAAGGTGTGGAAAAGTTTGAAACTTCCTAGAGACTTGTTGAATGGCTTTGACCAAAATGCTATAAGTGATATGGACAATGTAGTCCAGGCTGAATTGGTCTCAGATAAAGATGAGGAACCTTTTGGGAACTGGAATAAAGATGATTCTTGCTATGCTTTAGCAAAGTGACTGGTAGCATTTTGCCCGTGCCCTAGAGATCTGTGGAACACTGAACTTCATGGAGATAATTTAGGGTAACTAGTGGAAGACATTTATAAGCAGCAAAAAATTCAAGATATGACCTGGGTGCTCTTAAAAGCATTCAGTTTTACACATTCATAAAGAGATGGTTTGGAATTGGAACTTATGTTTAAAAGGAAAGCAGAGCATAAACGTTTGGAAAATTGGCAGCCTAACAATGCAATAGAAAAGGAAAGTCTATTTTCTGGGAAGAAATTCAAGTCAGCTGGAGAAATTTGCATAAGTAACAAGGAGCCAAATGTTAATGGACAAGACAGTGTCTCCAGAGCAAGTCAGAATTCTTCATGGCAGCACCTCCCATTATAGGCCTGGAGGCCTAGGAAGAAAATGGTTTAGTGGGCCGGTCCCAGAGTCTTGCTGCTTTGTGCAGTATTTGGACTTGGTTCCCTGTGTTTTGGCCACTCAAGCCATGGCCAAAATGGGAGAAGGTACAGCTCAGGTTGTTTTTTCAGAGGGTAGAAGCCCCAAGTCTTGGCTGCTTCCACGTGGTGTTGGGCCTGCAGGAGTGCAGAATTAAAGAATTGAGGTTTGGAAACTCCACTTAGATTTTAGAGGATTACAAAAATGCTTGGATGTCCAGACAGAAATTTGCTGCAGAAATTTGCTGTGGAGCCCCTGTAGAGAACATTTTCTAGGACAATATAGAAGAGAAATGTAGGGTCAGAGCCCCCACGCAGAGTCAACACTGGGGCACCACCTAGTGGAGTTCTGAGAAGAGGGCCACTGTCCTCCAGACTCCAGAATGTTAGATCAACCAACAACTTGCACTATATACCTAGAAAAACGAAAGACACTCAATGGCAGCCAATTGAAAGCAGTCAGGAGGGAGGCTGTACCCTGCAAAGTCACAGAGGTGGAGCTACCCAAGGCTGTGGGAGCCCATCTCTTGCATCAACATGACCTGGATGTGAGACATAGAGTTGGAGGAGACGGTTTCAGAGCTTTAGCATTTGACTACCATATTGGCTTTCAAATTTGCCTGAGGCCTGTAGCTCCTTTGTTTTGTCCAAGTTATCCCATTTACAATGGGTGTATTTTCTCAATGCTTATACCCCCATTGTATCTAGGAAATAATAAACTTGATTTTGGTTTCACATTCTAATAGGCAGAAGGGATTTGCCTTGACTCAGGTGAGACTTTGGATCTGGACATTTGGGTCAATGCTGGAATGAATTAAGATTTTGCAGGACAGATTAGAATGCATGATTGACTTTGACATAAGGGACATGAGATTTGAAAGAAGCCAGTGTAGAATGATAGAGTTAGGCTTTGTTTCCCCACCCAAAGCTCATCTTAAATTATAATCCCCGTAATCCCCATTATCCCTACGTATTAAGGGAGAGACCAGGTGGAGGCAATTGTATCATGGGGACACCTCCCCTCATGCTGTATTATGATACTGAGTGAGGTCTCATGAGACATGATGGTCTTATAAGGGGCTCTTCCCACTTCTCTAGCCACTGCTCCTTCGTGCCACCTTGTGAAGAAGGTGACTTGCTTCCCTTTCCCCTTCTGCCATGATTGGAAAATTCCAACTTGTCTCTGCAGCTACAAGGCATCCATTTTATTTTAGCTATAGTTTATAAACACTTGCCATCTGTTGAGAAGATCCCCTCTCTGTTCCATCTCCAATATTCAGGATGAATGAAATAAGTGGTATTCTGAAACTAAAATTAGCAAAACCCTCAGAGAGCCTCAAACTGATGTGGACTAAGATGATTTTGTTGACTAACATCAAAGAGATCCACTCCTTTAGAATAGTATCATCTCTCTCCTTATAAGTTAGCAAGGGATCATACCCTGTATATTAGTCTGTTCTCATGCTGCTATGAAGAAATACCTGAGAATGGGTAATTTATGAAAAAAAAAAATGTTTAATTGATTCACAGTTCCGCATGGCTGGGTAGGCCTAAGGAAACTTACAATCATGGTGGAAGACACCTTTTCACAGGGAAACTGGAGAGACAAATGAGAACCAATCAAAGCAGGAAACCCTTAATAAAACCATCAGATCTTATGAGAACTCACTATCATGAGAGTAGTATGGGGGAAACAGCCCCCATGATTCAGTTATTTCTACCTAGCCCTGCCCTTTACACATGGGGATTATTACAATTCAAGGTGAAATTTGGGTGGGGACACAGAGCCAAATCACATCAACTGACATCTGTAAATATTGACATCATTTCTAGATTCTACCTTATTATAGTGAAATACGGCCCAAAACTGCAAGGGAATCAAACAACGTATTCAGTCTTATCATCAACATGAGTGAACAACCTTTCATTAACTTCCTATAAGCAACTCTTATATGACCTAAAACTTGAACACCTGGTTTTTGGAAGAGAAATCAAAGCAATGTGTCCCTTGAACTCCAGATAGAAAGGATGTTATTGGTTAATAGTAATTAATAGAACAGTGAAATTTCAAAAGATTCATTCTTGGATTCACATGTTCTGACTGAAGATCTCAAACTTTACAGAAAAAGGGAATTTTTAAAAGAAATTTTTATTCGAGGCTTCAAATAAAATATGTAATTCCCTGAAGTAGATAGAATTCACAATAATTTCATGGAATGGACATCAAAATGACCAGAGTTGTATATTTTCACACCTTATTCTTCTAAATTTTGTTCCTTATAACCCACTTATTTTCTTTTCTCATAGCTTCTTTAAGGTTTTGTATTGTTATATCTTACTATAATGCCTATAACACTTTATTTTTAATAATGATCTTGGTATTCTCAGTCATTCTTTGTTCAGAGTACAATAACATTTGAATTTAGTTAAGATTTGGCAAAAATATTCAATCAAATAAAGTTTTGCATTTTTCACTCATGTTTTCTTGAGCTCCACAAAGCTTTCTCTGGTGCCAGTTTTTTAAAATAAATTATTTAATTTGCAGGTTATTTGGAGTCAATCCTAATAGACATTTAGACAAAAAAAAAAAAATAGTATGAAAGATCACACAAAAACCAAACACTTTATCACATCATACCTACAACATGTTCCTATATTCATCTAAATAACACTTGGAAACTTCTGTGGGAGTTATTTTTTGTCACTGTGGTTTCATAGATATAAATCTTGGAAAAGAACTATGAAACATATGTTGTATATTTGAAAATATTCTTACTTTTACAGACATTAAAGTAAGTATACAATTTAGATCAACTCAGTTCTTTTGCTCAAAATGTATCTAATTATCTCTATATTAAATATTTTATCATCTGGTTCCAGACCACTCACAGTAAGTACTTCAAAAAAAAGTCACAATATGATTCAACAACCTTAGAGAGGTGTTTGGGCCACAGTAACACCATTGGGTGGTCCACAAAGACAGGTGTGGAATTTATAGCATAAATACCTATTGGCTAATTACACCAAACACTGGGCAGGAATTTTCTCTTTTTAAAAAACTGCCTGTCTTAACAATAGTCCCTAATATGACCAAGGGAGTATTCTGGCCCCTTTATTTTGTCTCATGGAAAAAAGTGGTTTTTAGATTAATTGAAGAAGATAGTGAAATTTGAATAAGAACTTAATTCAAGGGAGAACCTTGAATGTGATTATATTCTCAAGCATCTTCATTTCATAATTAAAAACAGCCTACAATATTGAGGAATAGGCATCATGTGCTTCAGAGAATAGCAGGAGCTCTACGCTCACTAAGACTTACTCACTTGAGAGGGCTACGACATTGTATAAGTCATGGTTTCTAATAGAGTTGCTATGCAAATAATCCTGGTGTCTCAAGAGGTAACACATGTTTTCCTATGGAAAAAATTTTTACTTACATCACTCAGATAGCTCTGCAATCTTTAACATTTCTAAAATAGTCAAGACTGCCCCTAGTGGTACTGGTACCAAAACAGAGATATAGACCAATGGAACAGAACAGAGTTCTCAGAAACAATACCACACATCTACAGCCATCTGATCTTTGACAAACC
>NW_012107552.1:994443-1002988 GCF_000951045.1 Mandrillus leucophaeus
GGGTGCTGACGAGTTGATGGGTGCAGCACACCAACATGGCACAAGTATACATATGTAAGAAACCTGCATGTTATGCACATGTACCCTAGAACTTAAAGTATAATAAAAATAAATAAATAAATAAGTAAATAAAAAGAAATATAATCTTAAAAAAAATAAAATAGTCAAGAAACAAATCATAAAATATTCAGCAAATATCCAAACATCAGATTTTTCAGGCTATTTGATATGAGATCTCTTCTCCTGGTTTAATATGTACATTCTTGGCTCATGATTCAGAAGTGAAGTATGTATTATTATCACTATCTTTCTCCTACTATTTATACATATTGCTCAAATATATGCTATCCCAAGCCTAAACTGCTGTTATTATAGAGCCAATATCTCGTTAAATGAGCCATTAAGTAGTCAATGAACAGAAAGCACAATGCTTACAGAGCTAAGAATGACCCCCTGAGGCTTGTGAATTCATCACACTCTTATGGGATAATGATTTTCACTCTTTCTCAGGCTAAAATATGACTACGGGGGAGAACACCTCCAACCATACACTGAAAACCAAAAGTGTCTTTGTTCACATAAATCACTCACCTCTGTCCCAGGAAATTCCTGCCCAGGAAGATAAAGCTACAAAGAAAGAAATAACTTTACTGTTTTCTTCAGAAATTTTATGCAAATTAATTTTATTAGACAAAGTTCTCTTCCCTCAAAGCAATAGATTATTAACTGGGACAAACAACTCACTTATCAATAAATCCATTTACTTATCCAGACTCATTTTCAGATTCTCATTTGGTTATATTCATCAATTTGAACTATGATGCCAACAACTTTACCTAATCATAGTCAGATCCCCATCTTAAATAACGTGTTGTATCACTTGAGCCAGGATTGCAAAATCATATAAACTTTCTCCCTGCTCTCCCCTTCTGAGACTAACTACACTTATGTCAAGAGAGTGGTCTTCCTTATTACTGTAGATCTGATAAACTGAGTTTAACTTGATCAACAGATTAAGATTGAGCTTATCTTGATCAATCTCATATATATAGGAATTGCAAATTGTAATGAAATTAGGGAAGAAATCTCAGTTTTCCACCTAGACAATCAGATGGTTAGATATGTCAAAACAGTATATTATTATAAGCAAAAGTATTTTTAGTATATTGTCTTTTATGAAAGTTGAATTTCTATATATTATAATTTACCTGAACCCAGTAAAGATATCTCTTGCAATAATGAACATTAAACTTACTTTTCAAGTCTTTTGTAATTAATGTGATTGTTATGCCTGATAATTCATGACCTGTATTTTTTCCTTTTCCTTTAAGAAAGTATTCAAATAAATCTAACGAGTATAAAATTACCTATACAAATTACTTATAAAATGGTTTTAAGAGTTACTATGCTTTAAAGGTATCGATTTTTATATTTTAAGGTAATTTATAATAGAATAACTAATGGATGCCAAAATATATCAAAGGGAAGCAAATTGATCACTTGGACATTTTGAAAGCATAAAATATAATTCAAAAATAAACAAATGCCTTCTAGTTTCTAAAACTTTCATAACTGTGTTAGATATATCCGTTGTCGGCATCCTAATAGCATTTTTATATTCAACATTTCTAGTGGTCACACATAAAAATTAAATAACTTCAAAAAATATTTTTCAATCATTATACATTTTAAAGCTATCTTGATTTTTAAAGAAGGATAACTCACAAATGGAAGTAGACATGTGAAAAAAAAGAAAAGAAAAAAACATATAGCTTGATGCGGAGACTCACGCCTATAATCCCAGCACTTTGGGAGAGTGAGGTGGGAAGATAGCTTGACTCCAGGAGTTCAAGACCAGCCTGGGAAACATAGCAAGACCTTGCCTCTACAAAATACATAAAAATTAGAAAGGGATGGTGGCCTATGCCTGTAATCTCAGCTACTCAGCAAGCTGAAGTGGGAAGATGACTGGAGCCCAGGAGTTTGAGGGTGCAGTGAACCACTATTGTGCCACTGAACTCCAGCCTGAGCAACAGAGCAGAAACATGAATAATGAAAATAAAAATAAAAAGCCCACGAAAAAATAATTGAATATTTATTATTCTGAAACAGTTTGGAAAGCATGATCCAGGATATACGTATTTTAACACTTCTCTTTTCTGAAGTGCCAATGGAGCTTGATTCAGATTTGTTCCAAAAGGAAATTTAGTGCCTCATAATTTATCAAGGCAAAGTAATTAAATAATAATCTATAACATCTAGTCTTTTAAGTGCAAATTATTGTCTCATAAAATAAACCATGAAATGCAAATTGTAAAATAAAAAGTTGAGATTTTTTTTTCGACATGCAGAGTTTTGCCTGATATGAATGCTTATATGTATGCTTATATAGGAATTGTATATCCAAACAACCTGAAACAATTCTGCTGATCCTATACTTTGAAATTTTTTAAAATATTGTTTATTTTGTACAGCATATGATTTACTGTATCTGTTAATTTTCTATTCTCTTCATAGAAAATGATTCACATTTATGTGTTGAAACATCAGTAATATTCCATTATAAATCAAAGAGGCCTATCTGAAAATGATTAGATATAATTTGACTTAGAAAATTCAACCATTTAAATATGTTTATTGAATATAGTAAATAATCGGCGTCCCTTAAATTTTCAACTCTGTTATAAATAGCAATAGTTACTGCAGTTAGTTATACTGTGCTCTCCCTATTCTTCAAGAAAGACAGTCTGCACTGAAATCACCATTTTATTCGTAGTAAATATTTAAACAAATTGAAGTAACATTTTTTGTTTCATCTTTAAGATTTTTAAATTATTTTTTTATATATATATATCCTATTAATGTGCATGCCAGCTCTTAGAGGCTTCCTGAAAAACGACGGTTCATATCATGTCAGGGATAGTCCTTCTGCGAAAATAGCAATTAGAAAGTGTTTGGTAGAGAAATCTATTAAGGCTCCACACGGTGGCTCAGGCTTATAATTCCAACTAATTGGGAGGGTGAGGTGGGAGGATTGCTTGAGCCCAGGAGTCTAAGGCTGTAGTGCGTGCAAGGGTTGATTACAGCACTGCACTCTAGCCTGGAGAGAGAGTGACACCTGACTCTAAAAACAAAACAAAATAAAACAAAGAAGGAACAAATAAAGGAAAAAAAGAGAAATTTGTCCCACAGAAAATGAATAATTGAATATAGAGATCTCTCTTTTGCCTAGATTCCCTAGACCTGTAATATGTGGGACCATTTTTTTACTTGAAATTTGGTCCTTTGAGATAATAATTAAATTTGGATACTACAGGTCTTACTACTAATCATTGTTATAAAACTATGTGAGGTCAACCTTCGGTTAAAAACATTTGCAGAAATAAAAGACCTCTAGTGAGTGATATTATTGGCTGTTCACTCTTGGAAGTGCAAGACAGCCTTATTTTCTCAACTACTTGAATCCAATAAAAGCTACTTAAATATGTTACTACCTCTCTTATCATCTAATCACCAAAATAACCATGAGAGAGCATGTGGAAATGACTTTTTCTACATCTGGAAGACCATTCCATTTCAAACTCTAAACACTCTTTTCCACAAGGTTAAATTCTGCTCACCTTTGAAAAAAACATACTTTATTGAAGCCATTCCACTCCCCTAAGACTCAGTTAGATCCCCTTGATAAGCACTTCACATTTTATAGTTATTTATATTTTATTGAGTACAATTATAAACTGCAGAGAGAAATTTCAGTCAAGATAGACTGCGTATACTACGTGGTCCCATAAGATTATATTGAAATTGAAAAATTCTTGTTGCCTAGTGATGTCATAGTGGTTGTAAGGTCTTAGTGGCCCACGTTATTCGTTTGTCTGTGAGTAAACAAATTGGTGTAAACAAATCTACTGCTCTGACAGCTGTACAAAATTATAGCATATACAATTATATATAGTACATAGTAATTGATAAAAATAATAAATGACTATGTTACTGGCCTGTGTATTTACTATATTATACTTTTCTTGTTATGATATAGTGTACTTCTTATTTTAAAAAGGTAAATGTAAATAGTATCAGGTAAGTCTTTCAGGAGGTATTCCAGAAGAAGATATCGTTATTCTAAGCGACGAGAGCTCTATACGTGATACTGCCTCAGAAAACCTTCCAATAGGATAACATGTGAAGATGGAAGACAGTGATATTGATGATTCTGACCCTGTGTAGACCTAAAGTAATGCGTGTGTTTGTGTTTTAGCTTTTAATGAAAAGTTTAAAAACTAAAAATAAATTTTGAAAGTTTAAGTAGGTAAAAGCTTACAGAATAGGGATAAAAAATAAAATATTTCTGTGCAGTGCTTTTGTGTTTGAAACTGTTATTGTAAGAGTCAAAAAGTTAAACAAATTAAAAAAATTATCAAATAGAAAAGTTACACTAAGCTCAGGTTAATTTATTACTGAAGACAAAAATATTTTAAAATAAATTTAGTATGGCCTAAGTGTAGTGTTTATAAAGACTACAGTAGGGCACCGTAATGCTCTAGGCTTTCACATTAGCTCAACACTCACTGACTTACCTGGAGCAACTTACAATACTTCAAGCCCCATTCATGGTAGGTGCCCTACATAGGTATACCATTTTTAATCTATTGTGCAGTATTTTTACTGCACCTTTTGTATGTTTTTTATATGATCAAGTATACACATACTTAACATTGTGTTACAATTGCCTACAGTATTCAGTACAGTAGCAGGTTATACAAGTTTGTAGCCTATAAGCAATTGGGTATGTCACCTAGCCTAGGTGTTAGTAGGCTATACAATCTAAGTTTGCATACGTGCAGTCTATGATTTTCCCACAGTGACAAAATCACCTATGGACTTACTTCTGAGAATGTTTTCCTGTTATTAAACAAAGCATGATGGTATTTCAATGTGGTGTGTCTCTCTCCTGCAAGACTAAAATCCTGATGACTCACATTTTTGTCTTGTTACCTATTATATTACAAATACTTAGCAAAGTAATGGTCTATAATCAATAAATATTATTTGAGGAAATACCAGTGTAACCTCAAGCAAGCTGAAATGTGTTTTTATTTTTCCATGAATATGGCCTACCTGGAAAATTGATTATTAATTTATTAAATTAGCTTGGTAAATTTATACCATAAATCATAGGAAATCCTGAGACTGATACTGGCGATTACCTAAGTAGTCAGACAGATGTGTGTGTCCAAAACACTAGAGAGTGGTCAGAGGAATATAAACGGACTTAGGTATATAAGGAAATTAGTGTCATAAAAAATATAACAGAGTAGCCATGGCTGCTACTGTCACTGCCACTTTTGCTGTGGAACCCCTGTCCCCAAACTAATTGCTCCTGAAAAGCAACGTGTAGAAGACTAAGTAGGAGCTGGAAGAGAATGATGAAGAGAAGCTAGATGAAAGCATGCAGAAGAGACCATGGGGCCTAACCAAGATAATTGCATAGAGGGCCCAGTCTGCAGTCAGAGCCACTTTTGATATCTCCCTCCTTATGGCTCAAAAAATGCACAGGTTTTCCGGGGCAGCCTTGTGGACTGGGGTTACTTCCATTATATTCCTGGTTTTTCATGTTGTCTTTGAGGCTGAGAAGTTACAAATGGAGCAAGAGCAGCAATGCCAACAAAGGCAGATACTTCTAAGGGCTGCCACGGGCTGCAAGGAGGCATGCCAGGGTCTCTAGCTTCACTTCCTGGAAAGATTTCAATTATTATTGCCGTATTTGAGCTGTCTTGGTAGCAGAAGTTTGAAATTAAGTTGTTTGGACTGCTGATTTTTTTGAATTTTTTTTTTTTTTTTCACTTTTGCACGTTAGTCTACCTAAACCTGGTGGGGAGAATTCTCCCTAGATTGTCTTACGGAGAAACTTAACTTGCAAATGTGCCCTCCACACTATACCGACTTACTTCCCCTATCTTCACTCTTGTAACAGAATGAAGCCTTGCAGATGGTTATTCCACCTCTGGCCACCCAACTCCTTTCACCAAATAGCTCCTAAGTGGAAGATCTCACTTTTCCATCGTGGGGAAGGAACTTATGACAGTGGGAGGGATGTGCCGCTGGCCACTAATGACTGTTTTATTTATTTTTATTTTTTTAGAATAGAGCTATAGGGAAGGGCTATGCACACACTATGGAATAGACAAAATTCATTACAACTGTAATGTAAAGCAGCAACCATGAATCCCCATGTACATTGGAGAGGAGAGAGGTTGACAACAGCTTCAGCCACAGGATGGGACTGTGGAGGACAGGACAGGAGCTCCTTTCCTGTGCACATTTTGTCTATTAGAATTGTGTGTGTGTGTGTGTAAAGAAAACCAGAAGCCAGTGTTCACTTTTTGTATTTAAATATTAAAAATAATTCCAACTGAAACAATATAGAATAATTACTTAAACTAGATTTTACTTGAGCAGATGGCAACTAAAAATGAGAAAAATTTGCTCACCGATAGGAAACGGCACTGTGTTCTCATCTATAATTAATTCTCTATCTGTGTAAAATAAACACTCTTACTTGATTTTTTTTTTCCTATTGTGTCTGTCAGCCAAGTTATTGTCATATTTTGGGTATTAAAAACAACCTGAAAACTTTACATGAATTAATATAAAAATAAGAGAAATACTAAATCCATCATCTTCTGTTTCTCTAAACAGCTTCATAAATTAGTGATGATACAAAACACTTGCACAAACACACTGAAAAATTTAGGGACATGGATGCAGCTGGAAACCATCATTCTTAGCAAACTATCACAAGAACAGAAAACCAAACACCGCATGTTCTCACTCATAGGTGGGAACTGAACAATGAGATCACTTGGACTTGGGAAGGGGAACATCACACACCGGGGCCTATCATGGGGAGGGGGGAGGGGAGAGGGATTGCATTGGGAGTTATACCTGATGTAAATGACGAGTTGATGGGTGCTGACAAGTTGATGGGTGCAGCACAGCAACATGGCACAAGTATACATATGTAACAAACCTGCACGTTATGCACATGTACCCTAGAACTTAAAGTATAATAATAAAAAATAAAAAATAAAAAAAAATTTCAACAACTATATCCATGACATTTTTCTAAGCATTTGCTTCAGAAAACTGAGCACAAACAAAGGCAAATGTATCATACAGTGGAATAAAACTTGAATGGGAACTTTAGTCTCTTGTTCTGAGATTCCAATAAATCCTAACTTGTGACCTAACATAGAGTACAATCAGCCATGATAGAAATTAATGTTGTCTTTATCTATCTGAAATTATTCCTTGACAGATGTTATATTCAAAGATTGTGCTACAAATTTTATATTTTATGTTGTAGATTTATAATATTTCTGATCCTATTATACTTACCATATTTCAAGTGTTCTATGCACACCTCTGGGGATGGTCAATATCAATTCACCGCATACCCACATACTCAGTTACACACACAAACTCATTTAACTGATGAGAAAGGAGACTTCCATCATGGAGTTTGACCAAAGACATTAACGTAGTTATTTGAAAAATATAATGAGCATTATTACCTGCTGGAAATTACACACACACACACAGACACACACACATGCACACACACACACATATGAAATATAAGATAGAGCATTATTTTGATAGTTACAAACATAAACTACAAGTTTTTTAAAACTGAATCCAAAGAAAGAAAATACATCAAAGCCTTTAATAGTGTAAAAGCAATATTAATTTTCTACAAACAATATAATGACAACATCTTATATCCCACAAATATATCTTTATATATTTAATTTATTTTCACACTTTTATTTGGAAATATTTTAGACCTAAAAATAGAAAATGTATAGGGATAATTGAAAGAAAATGTATGGGGATAATTGAATGCAACATACAAAGCATATGGGATGCAGCAAAAGTTAACTAAGAGACAAATTTGTAGTGGTAAATGCCTCGGTTAACAAAGAAGAAAAGTCTCAAATCAAATATCTAACTTTACCCTCAAGAAACTAGGAAAAGAAGGACAATTAAAACCAAAATTCAATCAAAGGAAGAAAATAATAAATAGCACAGAAGTAAACACAATAGAGACTAGAATTAAATATTTTTTTTAATTAATCATATTGGGTTATTTTTTAAATATTAACAAAAATGGCAAAGTCTTAGACTACACAAAACAAGGAAAGACTTAAATAAATCATAAATGAAGAATAAAATATTACAACTTGTCCAGAGCTGCGCACCCCGGCCATAGCAAATAATAATTAATGATTAAACGCCCGAGCTCTATTCCTTTCCACCTTCTACCTCCTCCCTAGATTTGTTGTTTCTCTTTTGTATCAATACCTCATAAAAGATGGCGCTCTTCCTGCTTTTTCTTCACCTGTTTTTCCCCCACGCCGCAAAAATTGTTACTTTGTAGCGCAGGCACCATCCTGCCCCTGGGAAAATTACCAACTGACAGCGCAGGCGCAACATGACGTCCGACCAGAGAAACCAATACCTACCTAGCCACACCCTCCGCGAT
>NW_012107553.1:0-1216 GCF_000951045.1 Mandrillus leucophaeus
CAAGCAATTCTCCTGCCTAGCCTCCTGAGTAGCTGGGACTATAGGCGCGTGCCACCACACCCAGCTAATTTTTGTAGAGACGGGGTTTCACCATGTTGGCCAGGATGGTCTCGATCTCTTGACCTTGTGATCCACCCGCCTTGGCCTCCCAAAGTGCTGGGATTACAGGTGTGAGCCACCACACCCGGCCTTGTTCAACATTTTCATAAATGCCTTGTATGAGGACACAAATGTACATATTTATCAAACCTGCAGTTGACACAAAGCTGACAGGGATACCTAATAACGATGGATGGCTGAATCAGGATCCAAAACGTCTTGACAGGCTGCAACTCTGTGTCGAATCTAACAAGATGAAATTTAACAAGGACAAAGGTAAGTCTGACACTTAAGTCCAGAAAATCAGTACAAGGCAGGGGAGGTCTGACTTGATGACAATTCAAGTAGAAAACAAGGTTTTTTAGCCGACTGAAATCATAGCAAGGGTCAAAAACAAGGGAGTCAGAAAGAAGTGAGGTTTAACTTTATAAATATTATTTCTTTTCAGCTCAACATAAACTTTTAGATAGATTTGAAAAACACAACAGGCCACATCAGGAGGTAGTACACATTACTGGAAATCTTCAAGCCAAGTTTGATAACGACTCTGGATGTTGAAGAGGAAGTAGTGGAATCTCATATAAGGTTTAATAGAAGAAATGACCCCAAATGTTGCCTAGATTTCATAGTTTACTTAATATGGGTATATGTAAGTATAGTTTACAAGGTAAAAATAATTTCATTCCAATTGATTTAGTAGACTGACTAGTTAAGTCTCTGAAAGAGCTACTCAATGAGGAGTTTGTATTTAGGCTTTTTTCCCCATTTTCTTCTATTAGTCCAAAGATCTTTTTTTTTTTTTTTTTTTTTAAGAACGATAAGGCCAGGCGTGGTGGCTCACACCTGTAATCCCAGCACTTTGGGAGGCTGAATTGGGCAGATTACCTGAGGTTAGGAGTTCGAGACCAGCCTGACCAACATGGAGAAACCCCGTCTCTACCAAAAATACAAAATTAGTCAGGCGGGTGGCACATGCCTGTAAACCCAGCTAAAGGAGGCTGAGGCAGGAGAATCACTTGAACCTGGGAGGCGGAGGTTGTGGTGAGCCAAGATTGTGCCACTGCACTCCAGCCTGGGCAACAAGAGCGAAACTCCATCTCAAAAAAAAAAAAAAAAA
>NW_012107554.1:0-1348 GCF_000951045.1 Mandrillus leucophaeus
TTCCACTGGAGTACTCACCCTGTGTTTTGACATCCAGGACTCTAATGCCTACCTGGATGTTTCTCTGTCTGAGGTCCTTCTTGCCTGGACTACTCTGCTCCAGCTTCTGCCCAAGAGCAACTTATTTTAGCCTCAGCATGGATAGGCTGTACAGAAAGGTGAGTCTCCTGATTCTCCTGAGTCAGAAGCAATGGTAGATTTTTGTGGGGTTTTTTTCCCTGTATTTGAGCCAAGGTCACAGGTAGAAGTTAATGCTTTCTGGTCTTTCTACCTTCAAAAAGGAAGTTATAAAAGTGAAAATAAATGCCTAAAATACTCTCTGTCTCTGACACGTTTTGACCTTGCAAGACTCTCCATCACTTCGTATACCAATGAGGCCCAGGTGACTTCTGACTGGGACTCGAAGAGTGCAGTGTAAGGTAATCCTGTGGCAGCTATCATTTTAATCACTAAATGTTCACACCACTTACCACCTAATTATAGGAGAACAATTACCATGCTATAAAACTTTAGAATCAGTGCAACAGTCCCAATAATAATAGCTAAATGTACTGAGTGCTTACTCTATACCAGTCACAATGCCAAGCACTTCCCACGATTGTCTCGTTTAATCTTCACAGCAACCCTATGAAGCGGGTGCTATAATACTATCCCCATTTCATAGATTAGAGGGTCACAGAGAAGTTATATAACTTGGCTGAAGTTCTCCAACTAGTAAGTGGTGGGACCAGGATTTGAACCAGGCAGTCAGAATCTAGAGCCCAAGCCATCAAGGTTTTGTTTCACTATTGTTTTTCCAAAGAGTCTGACTTTGCTGTGTTGAAGAATATATTCTGTTTAGCAAATTATTTTAAGATATGAAGGGATCATCATACTCCTGTTAGCAACTTCCTAGAGGTTACATTCCAATTTTGATTATTCTTATATTTTTCAGAATTTATTTTATAAAACAAATATTCATAAATAATGGTGGTGGCCATGGGAGAGTTTCCTATCTTAGGATAAGTTCCTCAATTTTTCACTTTACTCAGTGTATAAGCTTACTCAGTGTATAAGATGGTGTATCTTACATATTTCTGTATCAGTGCATAAGATGGTGTATCTTATATATTTCTCCTTTTTAGTAGTTTTATTGTTTGTGAGATATATTTGAAATTATAACCTTAGGACTGCTTTAGGAATGAAAAAAATCTACTGATCTAGAGATGTAATGAACTTCACTAAACTGTATGACAACTGGTTCCTGCTTGTCAGAGAGAAGTAGTATGAATAGTATTGAAGAGGGAGAAGAAAATTTCATTTTTGAAAATCAAACTTGACTTCATATTCTTGAAACAGAGCCTACCTA
>NW_012107555.1:0-1855 GCF_000951045.1 Mandrillus leucophaeus
GCCTGTTAATTTCACTCTGCCTGATTTCACTAGGCCTGATAATTTCATTGGGCCTGTTAATTGCTCTTGGCCTGTTAATTTCACTCTGCCTGTTACCTGGGTTTTCAAACCCTGATTTAGGATCATACCATTGACTTAGGGCTTCCTCATCTTGCTGGAAAGAAGAGTTTCTGGTAGTCCTGTGAAGATTCATTGTTTCTTTTTCTCAGTGAACAAAGCAGTTCATTGGCTTACAGTGACGCATGAAAACTTCAGTAATTCCTGTAATGTCTGATTCTGATTTTACCCAATTTGTAGTGAAAAAAACTCTTATGAGCAAAAGTATTCAGTAGGAATTACAAGATGATGTTATTAGCTGTCCAGCATAATATATACACAGTAAAGTTTTAATAAATGTTGGTTCCTGCCTGCCTTTTAGATTTATCGTCACTCTGGTGTTTTTATTGGGGTGAAAATGGCATGGAACACATAACCAGTTATAAGCTGCTTCAGCAACTTTTCTAGGAAACAGGGATACAAATTATAAATACAAGCTAGAAATAGGATGTTAGGATATACAGCTTTACAAACTGTAAAGATGGGACACAGGTTCTCTGGAAGGCTGGTTTGGATATATTTTTGACAAGTGAAACACTAGGGCCAATACCTGCTTTGCTTACTCAACAGTCCCCACTTTATGGAGTGTTAAGATGAAAAGAAATAAGGTGTGTGAAAATACCTAACCTGTGCCTGGCAAATAGGAAAGTTGTCACTCTCCCTCTTCTAGAAAAAAATGAGTCCACCAGATCATGCTTGCCGTGATGAGTCAAAACAATGCCTTGTGATGCTAAAGGTTTCCAAGAGAAAAGTTGTCCTAATGTGTCACATACATTTCATGAATTAAGCCTTCTATCTACCTAACTCCAAATAAAGCAGTCTTGATATCTGTACTTCCTTAAGAAAATCAACTTGATCTCAAAAGCCTGTCCTGAAGCCGCCTGTTTCCACTAACACTCCTTCTGGAAAGGAGATGCCCTTTCCTTAATTCACCTTTGCCAAGGGAACCACACCTCAGGTATGAACACTCTCCAGTCAGCTTTTATTACATGCCACTGAAGTGTTGGCTTTGATTTTAATGTCAACATATAAAGTGACATACAGGCAATTTAAAATAACATACATGATACTGATATATTTATACTTAGAACTTATGCATTATATTTACAGACATACAAACATAGGACAATGTTTTACAAAATCTTTCACTAATTACATGTTTACAACATTTTCAGAAATAAAACGGAATTTGCTGTAAACCATCTCACTGCACTGTGTATATAGAAAGACTTCTGAATATCCATGTTTTCATTTCTACAACCATTTAAGTGCTTAGTTTTTACGAATTCATCAAACTCGTCAGCATAGTCACACATCATTAGTCACTGCTGAGCTGTAGAAAGTAAGAGAAATTGCAAACTCCTAGATTAGCTGTATTTTAAAAAGCTCTTCAGGAAAGTGATCTACTACTATGCTCTGTGTTCTAGCAGAATACAAAGGCCCCTCTTCCCATGGGTCGTTTCCAGACCTGGCTATTTTTACAAGAGAACACTGGAGTGCTAAACACAGATTACCAGTCTGAAATTGTGGGAAACTCCTGACAGAAAATCTCTGTAGGTGGCAAGGGCACTGCTCGGGGGCTCTCAGCCGCCGACACTGTCCGTGATGGGAAGGGCTCTGCTGGGGCAGCTCTGAGCCGCCGACACTGTCAGTGATGGGAAGGACTCTGCTGGGGCGGCTCTCAGCCGCTGACACTGTCAGTGACGGGAAGGGCTCTGCTGGGGCGGCTCTCAGCCGCTGACACTGTCAGTGACGGGAA
>NW_012107556.1:0-1395 GCF_000951045.1 Mandrillus leucophaeus
GAGAATGGCATGAACCAGGGAGGCAGAGCTTGCAGTGAGCCGAGATTGCGCCACTGCACTCCAGCCTGGGTGACACAGTGATACTCTGTTTCAAAAAAAAAAAAAAAAGAAAAAAAAAGAAAAAGTTTGTGCAAATTTTTAAGTACAGCAATTGCTGTGGATTAAAAACCTTTTAATAGATATAAACCAAAACACTCGGGGTACATCGAAAAAGAACTTACAGGGAAAAGTGTGTACTTTTTTAGTCCCATTAAAATTATGACAGTGCTCTTGTTATTGTAGTCTTGATAGTTTTGACAGCTGAAAATATTATCATTCTTTTTATTCCTTAAAAACTTTTTTTTTTTTTTTTTTTTTTTTGAGACAGAGTCTCGCTCTGTCGCCCAGGCTGGAGTGCAGTGGCCGGGTCTCCGCTCACTGCAAGCTCCGCCTCCTGGGTTTACGCCATTCTCCTGCCTCAGCCTCCCGAGTAGCTGGGACTACAGGTGTCCGCCACCTTGCCCAGCTAGTTTTTTTGTATTTTTTAGTAGAGACGGGATTTCACCATGTTAGCCAGGATAGTCTCGATCTCCTGACCTTGTGATCCGCCCATCTCGGCCTCCCAAAGTGCTGGGATTACAGGCTGAAGCCACCGCGCCCGGACTCCTTATAAACTTAATAGAGAAAAAATATTTAAATGTATATGTAATTTTGTATTTTATTTACTTATTTTTTACTTAGCTCCCAGCATCGGGGAATATTTTAATCTACATTTTACAAAAACCACCACTAAGAAGAAGCATGTTCTTCTTTCTTGAGTATATTTCTCTTTCATGAACTGTCCTCGGCCCATTTGTCTACCACAGTTTCCGTGTTCTTGTTGTCTATTTTTACAGCTCACTGTATCCTGAAGACACTGTTCCTTAATACCACTCCCCCAACGGGGAACAGAAAGACCGCAAGCCTTACCTGGCTTCTTGCCACCATAAAAGTGAGTATATTCAGCACAAGTAATGTACCTGAAGAAGAGAGGAAGATAATGCTATGACCACCACCTTTATACAGAGAACAAAGTCTTTGGAAGTGAGTAATCTTTGCTTATTCCGCATATGCTTATTAAACACCTATAAGCATGGGACAGGCATGGTGGTTAATGCCTGTAATCCCAACACTTTGGGAGCCCGAGGTGGGTGAATCACTAGAGGTCAGGAGTTTGGGACAAGCCTGGCCAACAAGGTGAAACCGCGTCTCTACTAAAATTACAAAAATTCGCTGGGCGTGATGGTGGGTGCTTGTAATCCCAGCTACTCAGGAGGCTGAGGCAGAGAATTGCTTGAACCTGGGAGGCAGAGGTTGCAGTGAACCGAGATCGCACCACTATACTCCAGCCTGGGCGACAGAGTAAGACTTGTCTCA
>NW_012107557.1:0-2365 GCF_000951045.1 Mandrillus leucophaeus
CCTATTCTATTTTATTTACTTGTTTATTGAAACAGGGTCTTGTTCTTTCACCCAGGTTAGAATGCAGTGGAGAGATCCTGAACTCCTGGGTTCAAACACTCCTCTTGCCTCAGCCTCCCAAGTTCCTAGGACTACAGGCCCCCACCAATACCTGACTAATTTTTTGTTTGTTTGTTTTGTTTTGTTTTGTAGAAACAAAAATGTTGCCCAAGCTGGTCTCAAACTCTTGGACTCAAGCAGTCTTCTCGCTTCAGCCTCCCAAAGTGTTGGGATTATAAGTGTGAGCTGTCACACTCAGCCTATTTATTCACTTTTTTCATTTTTTAATCCATAATTTGTAAATACCAACTTATTCTATGCATAACCACATTTTGTTATAGTTGATACATAAATATGATTCATTGCTCTCATAATTCTTAGTGTTATTTTGTACATACTTTAAAGAGGTTTTGAGATAGGGGATGACTAAGAAGAGGAAGAGAAAAGAGTGCACAAAGTATCAAGTAAGGAAACTTCCAAACAGGAAGAAAACATTTATTTTACAGGAGATAACTTTTCCAAAATACCATCTCTATGCCTTATAAAAATACAACTTAAAAAGTAGCAAAAGCATAAGTAAGAGGAGTCATAGTTTGGTGACATCCTTTAAAGGGCCTAGAGAAAAATAAGCTGAAATAAGTACAATCTAAGTAGCTGCTTACTTCAAAAAGCATACTGGAGATGAGGAATGTTATAACAACTTTATTACTGTGGCTTTTTTCCTAGTTCTGCACATGTAGGGAAGCTAAATATTACTGACTTTTCATGTTGTATATGGATCATAAAACACCATTGTATGTAGGTCAACAACACAGTTTCATATGATGAAGAGAATACTGTGTTACTTTGGGTGCAACATAAATTATTAAAAAATCGATTGAGTATAATTGGAGATATGTGAATAAGATAATTATCTTCATGTTTTGTTCCTATAAAAATAAATTTTCTGAATGAGGGCCAGGGGATAAAACTTTATCTCTCAAGTAACTTATTAACTTAAACTATAGGTAGCAGATGTAGGGAAAATGGCAGTAGTGGCATAATTTTCGAGACTTCCTGAATCCTAGCATAAAATCAGGAAGAGAAACAAAACAAAAACACAAACAAAACAAACACAAATTTCTGGAGACATTTAAAACAGAACTAAGTGACAGTGAATAAAATAAACTCCAAAATGAAATCTTACTGTCAGAGAGGCACCCATAGCAGAAAGATAGGCATTTGTTGGTTTTAAAGCATGACAGGTGGATTTGAGTACTGCAGTGGCAACTGGGAGAGTTTTCCCCACCCAGCTGGAAAGCAAATGTGAATGTACTGTGGCAGTTTGGACAGGACTGGAACAACCTAACAACCAAAAATCACTTAAGCTGAGCTGCCAGAGTTTTTTCCAGGATAGAACAAAACATTGACGAGAAATGCCTATGAGTGGAATCAAAACTAAGAAAGATAGGAGAAACAGAGACAAAGAAGGGCCATAGAGCCTCCAGCAAATTCTAGAGAGTAAGCTGCCATATTTTTAAATACCACATGAAACAACAGAAGAGAAAGCTCTCTAAAGTTTGAAAATTACCCAGAGCTATGCCTCTTTCTAAAAGTTCAGAAACTTTTGCATGAAAAATGATCAATTGAAAATCCTGAAGGCCAAATTCTATATAAGTTGCTAAAAAAAGAGAATAAGATGCAAAGCAACATCCTTACAGAAAATAAAAGTATGTCATAAAGACATGTTCAAAAATCAGATTATACCTGTAATGTCTTATGTGCTTGAAAATAAAACAACACATTACATACATTAAGAAATCATATAATGTGAAAGAGTAACATTAAATTTTTTTTAAACTCAGAGATAAAATGAGGGAATCCAGGAGATTTTTAGAAATAAAACAATGTAAAAGAAAATAATTTTATAAATGAAAGCTGAACTAGAAGAAACAGAGGAGTGAGTAAATACAACACAATAAAATACCTATGCCTTAAGGTAAATAGAAGATAGAAAGGATATATATACATATTTATTTGTGTGTGTGTATATATATATGTACATTATGCATGTGTGTATATATACACACACACATGTGCATTATGTGTGTGTGTATATATATACACACACAAAACAATTAAAAAGACAGATTAAAATAAATCAAGAGAAAGTAAAAATATTGAATATAGACAATAGGAGATCTTAAAGAAGAGATCCAAAACAATAACCAAATTAATATTTAAAATTACTGTAAAACTTAATTTAAAAAAAGCTTTCTGAAATTAGTACTAAAAGATTTGAAACTACTATATTGAAAGAGCATACTTGGTACCCAAAAATAAAAAT
>NW_012107558.1:0-1521 GCF_000951045.1 Mandrillus leucophaeus
TCGGGAGACTGAGGCAGGAGAATCGCTCGAACCCAGAAGGCGGAGATTGCAGTGAGCCGAGATCGCGCCACTGCACTCCAGCCTGGGTGACAGAGCGAGACTCTGTCTCAAAAAAAAAAAAAAAAAAAATTGGAGAAATTGAGAAGAAAGCCATTTCTTTCTGTGTCCAGGTCCTTCAACCTAACTGTTTCTCCAAAGAAATATTTTCCTGAAGAGTATGTACAAACCATTCCTTTATAAGAGATAGGGAGGGCTAGAGGTGCGGTGGCTCACATCTGTAATCCCAGCACTTTGGGAGGCTGAGGCGGGTGGATCACTTGAGGTCAGGAATTCGAGACCAGCCTGGCCAACGTGGTGAAACCCTGTCTCCACTAAAAAAAATACAAAAATTATCTGGGCGTAGTGGCTTGCACCTATAATCCCAGCCACTCAGGAGGCTGAGGCAGAGAATTGCAGAGAATTGCTTGAACCTGGAAGGTGGAGCTTGCAGTGCACCAAGTTCACGCCATCGTGCTCCAGCCTGGGTGACAGAGTGAGACTTGACTCAAATAAATAAATGTAGGAGGGACATTTTTGTTTTTGGCCATCTCTAACTTCCCCCTCCCCACCATTCATTTTGAGAAATGTGATTCTCAATTCTTAGGAAATTATAAAGCTATATAAACCACAGTTTTCATATCCATATTCCTGAATGAATACACCTCTGCCCAGAGTTGAGGTCAGAAGTTGTCTCTTTTTAACTGTATTTATTTATTTATTTATTTATAGAGATGGAATCTTGCTCTGTCATCCAGGCTGGAGTGCAGTGGCGTGATCTTGGCTCACTGCCAACCTGGGTTCAAGCAGTTCTCTTGCCTCAGCCTCCTGAGTACCTGGGACTACAGGCACGTGCCACCATGTCTGGCTAATTTTTTTGTATTTTTGGTAGAGACGGGGTTTTGCCACGTTAGCCAGTCTGTGTTCTCTGTCTCCTCACCTCACTCAGGTGATCTACCTGCCTCAGCCTCCCAAAGTGCTGGGATTACAGGCTCGAGCCACCGTGCCTGGCCTCTTTTTAACTTAAAAAAAAAAAAAAAAAAAAAATTATTGCTTTAGAGACAGGATCTTGCTATGTTGCCCAGGTTGGTCTCAAACTCCTGGCTCAAGTGATTCTTCTGCCTCAGCCTCCCCAAAATGCTAGGATTACAAATGTGAGCCATCACGCCCAGCCCGAAAATTGTTTCTTACTAAGGAGCTAGCACATATTTAAAAGCACTACATGTTTTGGCTTATGGATTAGGGATTTTATTTTTTTATTAATGGACTTAGTTTTGTTCAGGCTTTGGAGATCATTGTGGCATATTTAAGTCAAAGGACTCACCATTTTTTTTTTTTTTTTAATGGCAAGCATTTTGTTTTTTCCTTTTCTTTTTTTTTTTTTTTTTTGAGGCAGAGTCTTTGCTCTTGTTGCCCAGGCTGCAGTGCAATGGCGCGATCTTGGCTCACTGCAACCTCTGCCTCCTGGGTTCAAGTGATTCTCCT
>NW_012107559.1:0-4665 GCF_000951045.1 Mandrillus leucophaeus
ACTCTGTTGCCCAGGCTGAGTACAGTGGCATGATCGTGGCTCACTGAAGCCTCAATCTCCTGGGCTAAAGCCATCCTCCTAAGTAGCTGGGACTACACGTGTGCATGACCACACCTGGCTAATTTTGGATATTTTATATAGACGAGAGCTCACTATGTTGCCCAGGCTGGTCTCTAACTCCTGGCCTCAAGTGATCTGCCTGCCTCGGCCTCCCAAAGTACTGGGATCACAGATGTGAGTCACCACATCCAGCCTCTTCTTTATTTTTATTTTTAAAAAATTATATTATTTTTAATTGACAAATCATAATTATTTTACATGTATGAAAACAATGTGATGCTTTGATATGTGTATGCAATGTGAAGTGATGAAATCAAGCTAATTAACATCACTTCATTTACTTGACATTTTTTGTGGTGATACATTTGAAAGTCACCCTTTTAGTTATTGTGAAATAAACAATACATCATTGTTCTTGACTGTAGCCGTCATGCTGTGCAACAGATCTCAAAACGTATTCCACCTATCTAGCTGAAACTTCGTACCCTTTGATCAGTAACTCCCCATTCCTTTGCTCCAGCCCCTTCCCCCCGAGCTTTTGGTAACCATCATTCTACTCTCTACTTCTGTGAACTGGACATTTTTTTAGATGCCATATATAAGTGAGATCATGCTGATAACCCCCTTGATTCCTTCCTCCCTCTCCTACTCCGCAATCACTTGATCTTCAAGATTCTAGCTTTTTTGTATTTCTTGAATGTGGATTCTCCTATTTCCACTACCACTGCCTTAGTGTAGGCCTCATCATCTTGCATTTAGATTAATAATAACAGCCGATATTTATTGAGGGCATTCTAGGTACTGGGCACTGTTCTAAACTCTTTCCATGTTTTAACTTTAATCTTCACAATAACTTTATTATGTAGGTGCTAATATCACCCTATTTTACAGATAAAGAAACTGAGGCCCAGATGAGGCTGCCGCAGCAACCTCTTGACAGGTCTACTGGCCTTTGGCCTCATCCCTTCCTAGCCATGCTTTCACTGATAACCTGAAGGGCTAAAACGTCACTCAAATCAGGTGCCTGTCTTGCCTAAAGTGCTCACTGGCTTCTCCTTGCCCTTTGGGTAAAGATAATGCCCCATTAACACAGGTTTATGAGGCCCTCCATGCTCTGGCCTCTGCCTACCTGTCTGGTCTAATCTGCTAATCCCCAACATGCACCCTTTGCTCCAGCCATCTGAATTACTTGTGCAATGAAGTGGAGAATTTAATTCAATAGAAATGCCTCACAAGAATGTTTTGGAAGCAAAACATTCCAAAAGGTGAAGAACCACACATTCCAGGGAGCTCTTTCCCACTTTCCTCAGCTGGAAGTGAGGAAGGATGATGGTGGAAGGAGTCTCCAGGTCCTGCAGCTGTCTCAGAGTGGCCCAGCATGGCCAGCAAGCCTGGTGGTCCCTTTTAGTTGGGAAGGGGGCCTGCATGGTATGTGTGTTGGGAGGAGATGGGGGAGGGAAAAAGGCAAAGGAAAAAGCAAGGGGGTGTGAGGTGGAATATGCAAGTGGGCATCTAGAGAGACTTCTGGTACTTTGTGGCATGCTGTGTAAAGTCCCTTTAGGAAAATCTAAAGGACAGACCTACCGTTCACCTAAATTCATTCACCCCTTCTTCTATAGTAAATAGCACATTTCACTGATGACCTCATACTGGGTGGGGCCATGTAGTTCTTGACAATGGAATGTGAGTAGAAGAGATGTATGTTACTTCCACTTCATCAGCTTAAGAGGGATTCCCTAGTCTGGACTTGCACGCTTTCTCCCCTCCTGTTGGTGGGAATGGTGACAGCTAGAACAACTCTGGAGAGTTGCTGTCAGTCTGGGTCCCTGAATGACCCTGTGGAGCAGAACCACCCACAGGCCTAAAATGCTACTCACCTTGGAACTGTTACATGAGAAAGAGAAACACTTCAATATTCTTCAAACCATGAATTATTGTTGTTATAGTAACCTAGCCTATCCTGATACATCCCATAAGAAGTTGCAAATGGAAATTAGAGTTTTATCCCAACCTCCATGATAATTAGTGCCTTAAGAAATCAATCATCTGTTTGGATCACGAGAAGGTCAATTGTCAGACTTGCTTGGAATAGTTTCAGGCTGCTGTCCTGCTCCACCGTCTGAGACCAGATATGCTGGGTCTTGGTTTCTACCATGATGCTCATGATCATGTAGGCTTTAGAATAACTGTCACGAGCTGGTTTCTACCAGAAAATTGATCAATTTATAGAAAATATCATTCCTGGAATAAACTTTGTGTCCTGTTTAGAACATGCCCGAATCCTTACAATGGCTTAGGAGGCCCTGGAAAATCAGCTAACATCTTTATCCCTGTCACCTCTCTGCTCTCACCTGCTACTGCCCTCTCCCTCACATACTCCACTCTTGTTGAATTGTTTGCCTTGCTGCTCTGTAAACATTTCAAGCATGCTCCTACTTCAGAGTCTTGGCGTATGTTGTTCTCTTTTTCTAGAATGTTCTCCCAGATAGCTACTTGGCCTGCACCTCCTTCAGATCTTTGCTCAAATGTTATCTTCTCAGTGAGACCTCCCTATTTACAATTATAACCCCCAGTAGCCTATACCTCTCTACCCTACTTAATTTTCTCCACAGTACTTATACCATCAGAATGCTGCAAAATTTTCCCTCTTTTTGGTTTATTGCATGTTCCTCTTCCAAGAATATCAGCCTGGTGAAGATAAGGCTTTTAGTCTGTTTTGTTTACTACTGTACTTTCATTGTCAAGAACAGCGCCCAACACATAGTAGACACTCAATAAATACTTGTGGAATTGAATGTGTGAACATTCCACAGAAAGAACAGAGGGATTGAAAGCCTTAGAAGTTAGAGATCTGCCAATGTCTACATGAGAGGTCGGTCATAGGGCCCACACTCCAAATGCTATGTGGAGAACTGCCTCATTTCACCAGAATGAGCGCATGTCAAGATGGATAGTGTCTAGGCTGTGTGTGCTGAGGATATAACCACACGCCAGTGAGCAGGAAAGAAGTATTTTTTCTTCACAGTCAGATTGGAAAACCTTCTATGGAAAAATTGTCTACTGGAGGATTATCATCCTTCAATGAAGTTTTGAAGCTTGGAAGGAGGAGTGCTTTGTGGTTAAATATTTTTTAAAAATTGAACTTCAATTGCACTCTAAATTGCTCCAGAGATTTCATGGTTAATGAAGCACATCAGAACTGATGAGAAAAATGTGGCCATGGCTTCCCTAAAGATCAACACAAATCTATTTTCCCTGAAGACCAACACAAATCTTCCCTGAAGATCAGGAGAAAGCTTTGCAGATAATGCCATAATAACCTTATAAAGTAGGTACTCATGTTATTTCTTTTTATAGGCAAAGAACCTGATCTCACAGGGTAAGTGACTTGCCCAAGCATGGTGTGGTTCAGGACAGAGACTGAAACTCAGATCTGAGATCTGCAACTGTGATGGGCTGACTTGTGTCCCTCCAAAAAATACATGTAAGTTTTAACAATTCGTGGATCAGAATATGACCTCATTTCTGAATAGAGTTGTTGTAGATGTAAGTAGCTAAGTTATAATATGATGAGATTATACGGAAGTAGAGCGGGTTCTTAATTCACCATGACTCATGTTCTTATAAGAAAAGAGAGAGACACATGGGGATGTTATGATGCAGAGGGGCAGAGGTTGGAGTGATACATCTACAAGCTGGGGAATGCCAAGGGTTGCCAGCAACCACCGGAAGCTGGCAGAGGCAAGGAAGGATTCTTCCCTAGAGCTTTTGGAGAGGACACACTGACACCTTGAGTTTGGACTTCTAGCCTCCAGATCTGAGACAATAAAATCTCTGTTGTTCTGAGCCACCCAATTTGTTGTGCTTTGTTATGGCAGCCCTGGGAAACTAATATACGGCATGATTCCTGAATGTCTGAAGGACCTGCTGGCTTTATAAGGGGTGATCAGAAGAGGATTGGGACTAGACAAGCATGGCAATAGGGAACCAGATGTAGAGCAAAATGGGAGAGATTTTTAAAGGCATCCTGGAATTTCTGGGAGAGAGGAAGGTATTTAGAGAGAATTTTGGCATGCGTTCTGTGCAAAGACCCTAAGAAGGCCCTGTTAAGAAAACTTATGGCAGATGTCTTAATTATTACTCAAGGTGTCAAGAGTGTGACTTGTGTTTCCCTTGACTGTGTCTCCATGATAGTCTGAGCCATGCGGAGTCCTTGGATTTAATCAGGTTACACTACAGAAGCTCCATGCTATTGCATTTCTCTTTGCTTTGGTGTTGGTTATGATCCCCTTATTCTAGTAATGTTGGCAGTCTTTTGAAACTCATGTCAATATCATCTTTTTGGAGAGCCAGGAACTTCTTTTATGGTTGTCCGGTACAAACAGGTGGTCAGTAAGTGTTTGTCAGATCGATAAATGGAGGAGAAGAGTGTCTAGCCGCCCAGGGTAGGTAAGGTGCTCCTCATTTCCCTTTCTTGTTCTTACCTCCGGTAGGGTACCTATTACATGGCATTCTAGCTGCTTATTCACTTGTTTGCTCTCCTGTATTCTGTAATCTTGCTGAGGACAGAGAATGTCTCATTTGAGTTTTTTTTTTTTTTTTTTT
>NW_012107560.1:0-1496 GCF_000951045.1 Mandrillus leucophaeus
CCTCCCAAAGTGCTGGGATTATAGGCATAAGCCACCACGTGCCCAGCCTACACTTTACCTATTTTTAAAGTAATAAATAAAATTAAGTATGGTTGGCGCCGTAGCTCACACCTATAATACCAGCACTTTAGGAGGCCAAGGTGGGAGATCTCAAACTCCTGAACTCAAGCAGTCGGCCCAACTTGGCCTCCCAAAGTTCTGGGATTACAGGTGTGAGCCACTGTGCCTGGCTTTTAATGAAGGCTGTGTTCACAGAGTTGCTAACCAGAATGACTTTTTAGGTAAAATAGAATAAACAAGACAGATTTCTTGGCAACTGAAAATTTCGATTTCCATCATTGATGTAATTGGAATTTCCACATATTAGGCCGGGCGCGGTGGCTCACGCCTGTAATCCCAGCACTTCGGGAGGCCGAGGCAGGTGGATCACCTGAGGTCAGGAGTTCAAGACCAGCCTGACCAATGTGGAGAAACCCTGTCTCTACTAAAAATACAAAATTAACTGGGCATGGTGGTGCATGCCTGTAATCCCAGCTACTCGAGAGGCTGAGGCGGGAGAATCGCTTGAACCCGGGAGGTGGAGGTTGCGGTGAGTCAAGATCGTGCCACTGCACTCCAGCTTGGGTAAAAAGAAAGAAATTCCGTCTCCAAAAGAAGGAAAAAAAAAATTTCCACATATTAACATACATTGGGTATGTATAGTCCACAGAGGTACTAAGTATCTTATGACAGGTCACATTAAATCACCAGATCATAAGGCAGAATTTTGAATTATATTAGTTGAAGAGACCACTAACATTTTTATTCGATAAATCCATTGGATGAAAAATACATTTCTACTTTAATGGACTTTTTTTTTTTTTTTTTTTTTTTTTTTTTTTGAGATGGGGGTCTCGCTCTGTTGCTCAGGCTGGAGTGCAGTGGTGCGATCTTGGCTTACTGCAACCTCAGCCTCCCGAGTTCAAGATACTCTCCTGCCTCAGCCTCCCAAGTAGCTGGCATTACAGGCTTGCATCACCATGCCCAGCTAATTTTTTGTTTTGTTTTGTTTTTTGTTTTTTGAGATGGAGTCTTGCTCTGTCACCCAGGCTGGAGTGCAGTGGCATGATCTCAGCTCACTGCATATTTCGTCTTCCAGGTTCAAGCAATTCTCCTGCCCCTAGTAGCTGGGATTACAGGTACCTGCCACCACACCCAGCTAATTTTTGTATTTTTAGTAGAGACGGGGTTTCACCATGTTGACCAGGCTGGTCTTGAACTCTTGACCTTGTGATCCATCCCCCTCAGCCTCCCAAAGTGCTGGGTCACGCCACCATGCCCAGCCCTCATCTTTGTATTTTTTAGTGGAGACGGGGTTTCACCATGTTGGTCAGGCTGATCTCAAACTCCTCACCTCAAGTAATCCACCCGCCTCAACCTCCCAAAGTGCTGGGATTATAGGCATAAGCCACCACGTGCCCAGCCTACACTTTACCTATTTTTAAAGTAATAAATAA
>NW_012107561.1:0-1785 GCF_000951045.1 Mandrillus leucophaeus
GTGGGCGGATCACAAGGTCAGGAGTTTGAGACCAGCCTGGCCAATATGGTGAAACCCCATCTCTACTAAAAATACAAAAGTTAGCCGGGCATGGTGGCAGGTGCCTGTAGTCCCAGTTACTGGGAAGGCTGAGGCAGGAGAATCGCTTGGATCCGGGAGGCGGAGGTGGCAGTGAGACAAGATTGCACCATTGCACTCCAGCCTCGGTGACAGAGCGAGACTCCATCTAAAAAAAAACAAAAAAACACTTCACTGTGGGCCCTGGGCCTTGCATCTTCTGAAGACTGATGGCCCATCTGCATTCCACAGATGAGCACCCAATGTCATAAGACATTACTGCAAACCAAAACAGCATGGTACTGGTATAAGAACAGACACATAGACCAGTGGAACAGAACAGAAAACCCAGAAGTAAGACCACGTACCCACGACTATCTGATCTTCAACAAACCTGACAAAAGTAAGCAATGGGGAAAGAATTCCCTGTTCAATAAATGGTGCTGGGATAACGGGCTAGCCATATGGAAACAATTGAAACTGGACCCCTTCTTTACACCTTACACAAAAATTAACTCACGATGGATTAAAGACTTAAATGTAAAACCCAAAACTGTAAAACCCTGGAAGACAACCTAGGCAATACCATTCAGGACATAGGCATGGGCAAAAATTTCATGACAAAGATTCCAAAAGCAATTGCAACAAAAGGAAAAACTGACAAATGGGATCTAACTAAACTAAAAAGCTTCTGCACAGCATAAGAAACTATCAATAAACAACCTACAGAATGGGAGAAAATGTTTACAAACTATGCATCTGACAAAGGTCTCATATTTAGCGTCTATAAGGAACTTAAACAAATTTATTTTTAAAAACAAACAGTTCCATCAAAAAGTGGACAAAGGACATTAGCAGATACTTCTCAAAAGAAGACATACACATGGCCAACAAACATATTTTAAAAAGCTAAACATCATTGATTATTAGAGAAATGCAAATCAAAACCACAATGATATCGCGCCGTTGCACTCCAGCCTGGGCAATAAGAGCGAAACTCCATCTCAAAACAAAAAACAAAAAACAAACAAACAACAACAACAACAAACCCACAATGAGATATCATCTTACACCAGTCAGAACAGCTATTATTAAAAAATCAAAAAATAAAAGATGCTGGAGAGGTGTGGAGAAAAAAGAATGCTTATACACTATTGGTGTAAATTAGTTCAGACATTGTGGAAGGCACTGTGGTGATTCTTCAAAGACTTAAAGATAGATACCATTTGACCCAGCAATTCCATTACTGGGTATATACCCAAAGGAATAGAAATCATTCTGTTATAAAAACACATGTACGTGGCTGGGCGCAGTGGCTCATGCCTGTAATCCCAGCACTTTGGGAGGCTAAGGAAGGTGGATCACCTGAGGTTGGGAGTTCGAGACCAGGCTGACCAACATGGAGAAACCCCTGTCTCTACTAAAAATACAAGATTAGCCAGGTGTGGTGCCGCACGCCTGTAATCCCAGCTACTCGGGAGGCTGAGGCAGGAGAATTGCTTGAACCCAGGAGGCAGAGGCTGTAGTGAGCCGAGATTGAACCATTGCACTCTAGCCTGGGCAACAAGAGCAAAATGCCATCTCAAAAAAAAAAAAAAATGCACGCATATGTTCATTGCAGTGGTACTCACAATAGCAAAGACATGGAATCAACCTAAATGCACATCAGCGATAGACTGGATAAAGAAAATGTGGTATATATACATCATGGACTACTATGCAGTCATA
>NW_012107562.1:0-1032 GCF_000951045.1 Mandrillus leucophaeus
AAGAGACTAAAATAAAGATACATAAAAATCTGAAAATTATAGGCATGTTAGGGAGTAGGGGTTATATTTACAAACAAGTAAATTCAAAATACTATGATTTTGATGAGACAATTGGGAATTTGAAACCTGGGTAGCTATTGATGATATTAAATAATTATTACTAATTATTTTAAGGTAATAATGGCATAGTACTTGCATGTAAATAGTTTTTTAGAAATTCACACAGAAATATTTATAAATGAAATAATATATTTTTGAAATTTGCATCAAAATAATATTGGGAGGAAGGTTGTGAAATGAGCATATGCATGAACAGAATGATCATGCACTGAAATTGGTGAAGGTGGATAGTAGATACATGAGGCCTCATTACACTACTCTGTGTACTTTTGTTCCTGCTGGAAACTTTTTATAATACAAATTAAAAGCATTCTAAAATGATTATAATAAACTCCATTCAATTCATATGAGTAATTTTGATGAATTTTTTTTGTATTATAAAATTGACACACATAAAATTTTAAAACAATAAAATATTTGCAATTTTTGAATAGGCATTTTCCATTTGTTACTAGTTACTAGATCTTTTTCATCAATCCAAATAACAACCTTCGGTATTCAGTCTTACATTTGACATTGTAATTTCACTGAATGACTTATAGCACAAGCCCAGAGAATGATTCCTGCAATAAGAGTACATTTAAGCCCATAAAATTATTTTTTAAAACCTATATTAAATGAAATACCACAGCTTCCTCCTGAAATGAGGCAGAGCTACATTTGATTTTAAAGGTATATTTTAGGACTAAAATTCATGTCGTGTGTGTGTGTGTGTGTGTGTGTGTGTGTGTGTTGCAGAAAACAGAAACATTATAGAAGTTTGAAATAATTTTAAAAATATTATATATTTTTAAAATACCATTTTCTAGAAGCAGATCTTATGATGAAATAAAATTTAAAATTAAAATGCTATTTTCAATTCCATTCTATCTAATTTGAAAAGCTAACTAATCATAAACATTTATATTTCTG
>NW_012107563.1:0-8867 GCF_000951045.1 Mandrillus leucophaeus
TAAATAAAAATAAAAAAATAAATAAATAAATAAATAAATAAAAATAAAATAAAAAGGAAGCTAACAGATCTGACAGAATTAAAAAACACAATATAAGAATTTCACAATGCAATCACAAGTATTGACAGCAGAATAGACCAAGCTAAGGAAATAATTTCAGAACTTGAAGACTGGCTCCCTGAACTAAGACAGTCAGAAAAAAAGGAATGAACAAATCTTCTGTGAAGTATGAGATTATGTAGAGGCCAGATCTACAAATTGCTGGCATCCCTGAAAGGGAGGGGAAGAAAGAAAACAACTTGGAAAACATATTTCAGGAATCATTCATGAAACCTTGCTAAAGAGGCCAAAAGTCAAATTCAGGAAATACAGAGAACTCCTGCAAGATTCTATACAAGAAGATCACCCCCAAGACACATACATAATCATCAGATTTTCCAAGGTTGAAATGAAAGAAAGAAGGTTAAGGGCAGCTAAAGAGAAAGGGCAGGTAACTTACCAAGGGAACCCCGTCAGGCTAACAGTGGATCTCTCAGCTAAAACCCTACAAGCCAGAAAAGAGTATGAGGCATAAATTCAACATTCTTAAAGAGAAAAATCTTCAACCAAGAATTTCATATTCTTAGCCAAACTAAGCTTCTTAAGCAAAGGAGAAAAAAAGATCCTTTTTAGATAAGCAAATGTTGACAGAGTTTGTTACCACTACACCTGCCCTACAAGAGATGTTGAAAGGAGCACTAAAGGAAAGACTGCTACCAGCTAAGAGAAAAACACACTTAAATATATAGACCAGTGACACCACAAACGAACCACAAAAACAAGCCAGCACAATAACCAGCTAACAACACAATGACAGGATGAAAGCCACACATATCAATACTAACATTAAATGTCAATGGACTAAATGCCCCCACTTAAAAGGCACAGAGTGGCAAGCTGGAAAAAAAAAAAAACAAGACCCACTCAATGGTATGCTGTCTTCAAGAGACTCATCTCACTTGTGCTGACACCTATAGGCTCAAAATAAAGGGATGGAGAAAGAATCTACCAAACAAATGAAAAACAGAAAAAGCAGGAGTTGTAATCCTAATTTCAGACAAAAGAGACTTTAAAACAACAAAGATCAAAAAAAGACAGGCCAGGCGTGGTGGCTCACGCCTGTAATCCTAGCACTTTGGGAGGCCAGGGCAGGTAGATAACTTAAGGTCAGGAGTTCAAGACCAGCCTGGCCAAATGGTGAAACCACATCTCTACTAAAAATATAAAAATTAGCCGGTGGTGGTGGTGCACACCTGTAATCCCAGCTACTCAGGAGGGTGAGGCAGGAGAATCACTTCAACCTGGTAGGCAGAGATGCAATGAGCCAAAATCACAACACTGCGCTCCAGCTAGGGGACAAGAGCGAAGAGCGAAACTCAATTTGAAAAAAAAAAAAAAAAGACAAAGAAGAGCCTTAATGATGATAAAGGGCTCCATTCAACAAGAAGACTTAACTATCCAAAATATATATGCACCCAATACAGGAGCATCCAGATTCAGAAAGCTAATTCTCAGAGACCTACAGAGATCTAAACTCCCACACAGTAATAGTGGGGGACTTCAACACTTCACTGACAATATTAGACATACCATCAAGGCAAAACATTAACAAAGATATTCAGGACCTAAACTCAATATTGGACCAAATGTATCTGATAGACCTCTATAGAATTCTCCACCCCAAAACAGCAGAACATACATTCTCATCATCACATGGCACATGCTCTAAAATTGACCACATAATTGGATGTAAAACAACCCTCAGCAAATGCAAAAGAACTGAAATCATACCAAACATACTCTCAGACCACAGCACAATAAAAATAAAAGTCAAGACTAAGAAAATCACTCAAAACCATGCAATTAAACAACATGCTCCTGAATGACTTTTGGGTAAAAAAGAAATTAAGGCAGAAATGAATAAGTTCTTTGAAACTAACAAGAACAAAGATACAATACACCAGAATCTCTGGGATACAACTAAGCCAGTGTTCAGAGTGAAATTCATAGCACTAAATGCCCACATCAAAAAGTTAGGAAGATCTCAAATTAACAACCCAACATCACACTGAAAGAATTAGAGAAGCATGAAAAAAATCAATCCCAAAGCTAGCAGAAAACAAGAAATAAGCAAAATCAGAGCTTAACTAAAGGATATTAAGACATAAAACATTCGGAAGATCAATGAATCCAGGAGTTGGCTTTTTGAAAAAATGAATAAGACAGGCCACTAGCTAGACTAATAAAAAAGAAAAGAGAGACAATCCAAATAAACACAATGAGAAATGATGAAGGGGATGTCACCACTGACCCCACAGAAATAAAAATAACCATCAGAAACTACTATGAACACCTCTATGCACATCAACTAGAAAATCTAGAAGAGACAGATAAATTCCTGAACACATACACCTTCAGAAGACTGAACCAGGAAGAAACTGATTCCCTGAATAGACGAATAACATGCTCTGAAATTGAATCAGTAATATTAATAAATAGACTACCAACCAAAAAGCTCAGGACCAGATGGATTCACAGCTGAATTCTACCAAAGGCACAAAGAAGAGCTGATACCATTCCTCCTGAAATTATTCCCAAAACTTGAGGAGGAGGGACTCCTCCCCAACTCATTCTATGAGGCCAGCATCATCCTGATATCAAAACCTAGCAGAGACACAACAAAACAAGAAAATCTCAAGCCAATATCCGTGATGAACACTGACGCAAAAATCTTCAACAAAATACTTGCAAACCAAATCCAGCAGCACATCAGAAAGCTAATCCACAATGATCAAGTAGGCTTCATCCCCAGGATGCAAGGTTGGTTCAACATATGCAAATCAATACATGTAATTTATCACATAAACAGAACTAAAGACAAAAATCACATGATTATCTCAATAGATGCAGAAAAGCCTTTCTGTAAAATTCGACATCTCTTCATGTTTAAATTCCCAACAAACTAGGTATTGAAGGGACATACCTCAAAATAATAAGAGCCATCTATGACAAACCCACAGCCAACATCATACTGAATGGGCAAAAGCTGGAAGCACTCCCCTTGAAAACTGGCATAGGACAAGGATGTTCTTTCCACAATATACTTAGCAAGAGAAAAACAGGCAAGAGAAAAAAATAAAGGGAATCCAAACACAATGAGAGGAAGTCAACCTATCCCTGCTTGCAGGTGACATGATTCTGTATCTAGAAAACCCCACAGTCGCTAGGCACAAAAGCTACTTCAGCTGATAAACAACTTCAGCAAAGTTTCAGGACACAGAATCAATGTACAAAAATCACTAGCATTCCTATACACCAGCAACAGCCAAGCTGAGAGACAAATCAGGAAGGCAATCCCATTCACAAATGCTACAAAAATAATAAAATACCTAAGAATACAGCTAACCAGGGACGTTAAATATCTCTACAGTGAGAATTACAAAACACTGCTCAAGGAAATCAGAGAAAACATAAACAAATGGAAAAACATCCCATGCTTATGGATAGGAAGAATCAACATCATTAAAATGGCCATACTGCCCAAAGCAATTTACAGATTCAATGCTATTCCTATCAAACTACCAATGACCTTCTCCACAGAACTCAAAAAAAAAAAAAAACGATTTTAAAATTCATATGGCACCAAAAAAGAGCCTGAATAACCAAGACAATCTTAAGCAAAAACAACAAAGCTGGAGGCATAACATTACCTGACTTCAAACTATACTACAAAGCTACAGTAACCAAAATAGCATGGTACTGGTACAAAAACAGACACATAGGTCAATTGAACAGAAGAAAGAGCCCAGAAACAGAGTCACACACTATGACCATCTGATCTTTGACAAAGCTGACAAAAAACAAGAAATGGGGAGAAGACTCCCTATTCAATAAATGATGCTGGGATACCTGGCTAGTTATATGCAGAAGATTGAAGCTGGATCCCTTCCTTACACCATATTTAAAAATCAACTCAAGGTGGATTAAAGATTTAAATGTAAAACCCAAAACTACAAAAACCCTGTAAGACAACCTATGCAATACAATCCTGGACATAGGAACAGGTAAATATTTCATGACAAAGACACCAAAAGCAATCACGACAAAAGCAAAAATTGACAAATAGGATCTAATTAAACTTAAAAGCTTCTGCACCACAAAAGAAACTATCAACAGAGTAAACAGACAACCTACAGAATGAGAGAAAATACTTGCAAACTATGCATATGACAAAGGTCTACTATCCAGCATCTATAAGATGCAAACAAATTTACAAGAGAAAAACAACCCCATTAAAAAGTGGGCAAAAGACATGAACAGACAATTTTCAAAAGAAAACGACCTTGTGGCCAACAAGCACATTGAAAAAAAGTTTAATATCACAAATCATTAGAGAAATGCAAATCAAACCCACAATGAGATACCATTTCACAGCAGTCAGAATGACTATTACAAAAAGTCAAAAAATAACGGTGAGGCTGCAGAGAAAAGAGAAGACTTATACACTGTTGGTGAGAGTGTAAATTAGTTCAACCATTGTGGAAAGCAGTATGGCAATTCTTCAAAGATCTAAAGATCTACCATTCAACCCAGCAATCCCATTGCTAGGTATATACCCAGAGAAATATAAATTTTTTTACCATAAAGACACATGCATGAGAATGTTCACTGCAGCACTATTCACAATAGCAAAGACATAGAATCAACCTAAATGTCCATCAGTGACAGACTGGACAAAGAAAATGTGGAACATATATACTGAGGAGTACTATGCAGCCATGAAAAGAATGAGATCATGCCTTTTGTGGGAACATGGATGGAGCTGGAGGCAAACTAACACAGAAACAATCATAGATTCTTAGCAAACTTACACAGAAATCCAAATACCACATGTTCTCACTTACAAGTGGGAGCTAAATGATGAGAACTCATGAACAAAAAGAAGGGAACAACAGACACTGAGGTCTACCTGAGAGTGGAGGAAATAACTATTGGGTGCTAGGCTTAATACCTGGGTGATGAAATAATCTGTACAACAAACACCTGTGACACAAGTTTACTTATATAACAAACCTTCACATGAACCCAGAAACTAAAATAACAGTTTTTTAATTAGATGAGGCTGGAGACAGAGCTGGCCCAGATCACCTGAGGCGTTGCAGATATCATAAAGAGTTTGGTCTTTAAAAGCAACTGGAAGCCATTCCAAGCTTTCAAGAAACATGATCAGATTTTCAAATTTAAAAGCTCATCTGGATACAGTGTAAGAAGTGTATTACAGTTGGGAGGTGCTTCAGTCAACTTGAGATAGATGACAATAGTGCCACTATAGGGAGGCAGTGAGTTAGAGAGGAGTGTATGCATACTAGGGATATTTATGAGGTAAAATCCATAGGACTTGGCTGTGTTAAAGAAATACACGAATATATTAGAGAATCAGTCTTCAAAACAGACCACATTTACTTAATCTTTCCACTCGCCATAATGACTAAATTTTAGAAAAGTTCTTTATGCAAATGGTAATTTTTTAAAAACAGAAAATATAAAGCTCCATCTGATATTATTGTTTTACAAAAAAAGGCATATGAGCTTTTACACCTTATAGGCCTTATTCCAGATAGAAGATGAAGAGTCTTGAATTCAGTTATTTTTCCCTGTGAATATATTTGTATGAGACTCTTCCAGGTCTCTGATTTATTTCCTATATATTAATATGTGAATGTGAATAGCCTCCTTTAATTTACAGCCAAGCTACAGATTACCATTTCTCAAAGTGTGTTCCCCAGAATCAGCCCTTTTTTCCATCAATAATGGTTAAATATATAGCAATTTCCTTAATGGAGGCTTTCAAAGCCGTTAATATGCTAACATGCATTGTGAATTTCCAAAGCAGAAATCTGGAGCACATCTCAACTCATGTGTCATGAAATGCGTTCCACTGAACATATCAGTGGTCTGGTGTTCCATAAGATCCCTTAAGTAACAGGCCACGCGCACCTTGGCTTAGCTCCTTGAGCAAAGTTTTGCATATAACATGTCTTTATAATTTGTTAAATGAATGATGATACGGATTCAGAATTGCAAACTTTAACACCAAGTCTCTTAGCTAAGTGACATGACAAAGGGCTGACAAATGCCCCATGCCTCTAATGAGGGCATCAATAGAAGGACAGTCAACTAACTTGTTGATATGTAAAACATACCAATTTTTAAAGGGAAGTCAAAAATCCTTATTTCTATATGAAATTTCATACTATTTCTTAGTGCCTCAGGCCAAACAGAACATATAGGCTACAAGTTTGAACTTCTAAGACATTCTAACACACATTACATTTCACTACTTTAAAAAAAATATGAACAGTCAGGCCAAGTTCCTTAGTGGAGTAACCAAGAATCCTCCTGTGAGATCCATAAAAGCTTTTCTTCCTTTTAAGGAACTCATACTTTTAATTTTCCATTATGAAAATTTCCATTTCTACTTTTTAATTTTCTTCTTGAGGAAAAGTAACTCCTTCATTGCTTGGAGGCATCATTAGAAACCCTAAAAGAGATAACTTAGCAAATAATATTGTCAAACCTTGAAAGAAATCATTATTTCATTATAAAGCACATTTTCTCCCTGGTTCAGGAAAGATCAGGTCATTCAGGAATAAAGAGCAATAGAAAAGCAATCCTATTTGAGAAAGCACATTATTACACCAGAGGCAAACACTTAGATATAGCAACGCAATCAGACCAGAGTTTAATTACAGATGTGATCATGTATCCATTTTGCTAAAAAACAAGTAATGTGACTGCTTAAACTACAGTAAACTCTCAGTTATTCAGAACCTTATTTATCAATTTATTGGTTACCCACCCCAATTTATTTCCTTTCTTGCTAAGCATATTTGCCTATTTCAATACTAACAGGTACAGGAAAATGCACACTTAGTAAGTTTGTATTTCTTAAATTTCATTAAAACAATGCACAAACATACACACGCCATACATACAGGGTTAGGTAGTTTATGTTTTGTTTCTTATTTATGCTATTTCTATAATGGGTGCTTTATTGTTTACCTTGTGATTAAAATTCTATTTATATATTTTTTTCCCTTTTTTACCATTTAGAAGTCCAGCATGAATAGTGGGGGAAAAAATTATGGTAGTAGTATGGTTCTATTTTGTAAAAATCAATTGTATTTTTAAATGAAGTGTTAACTTGAAAAAATGAGATTTTTTACTGCTAATGAAACCGTATATATAATAACACTTCTCAAATCTGAAGATAACTTGTTTCCTGACCTCAACAGTCTAAAAAATATCCAATAACCAAGAAAATGGAATTTGAACTAATACATCTACATGAGCCAAAATAGATAATAACAACAACAAATAATGCCATAGCCTCATGCAGCCAGGGCAGGCTGTCTTCAAATCCCTTTAAAAGACTTTCATAAACATAATCTCATTTGATCTGCTAAATAGCATTATAGTAGTTTCCCCTTATCCATGGGGGACATGCTCCAGAGCCCCAGTGTGTGCCTGAAACCATAAATAGTATAAAATCCGATATATACTACTTTTTCCATACATACATATGATAAAGTTTAATTTATATATTAGGCACAGTAAGGATTAACATTATCAAATAATAAAACAGAACAATTACAAAAATATACTACAATAAAAGTTATGTGGATGTGCTCTCTCATTCTCTCTCTCTAAATATCTTATTGTACTGTACTCATTGTTCTCCTGATAATGTGAGATGATACATGTCTACATGACACCTGAAATGAGGTGAATGAAGTAGGCATTGTGATGCAGCATTAGGCTACTATTTGACTTTCTGATGACACTTCAGCAGGAAGAGTGTCTGCTTTGGGTGATCCTGGATCATCGAGCCATGACTATGTCAATGGTTGGATGTCAGAAACACATGATGTCAGTGGCTAACCAGGTAGGTAGTGTAATGGGCAGGTGGATACACAGGACAAAGGGATGATTAAGGACCTGGGTGGGACAGAGCAGGATGGCATCAGATTTTACTGTGCTTCTCAAAATGGCATGTGATTTAAAATTTATGACTCGTTTATTTCTGAAATTTTCCATTTACTATTTTTGGAGTAGTTGACCATGGGTAACTGAAACCATAGGAAGCAAAACCACAGATGAGGAGGAACTGCTGTGTAATTTTAAAAAGGGTTGGCAATCTTATTCCCATTATTCAGATGAAAATTGTAGGGTTACCATATTTCATCCAAATGAGGACAAGAAGACAATGGTTGGAGCACTATTAATAATTATGCCTAGACAACAAACATAAACTTGGGATAGTCACAGTCTAACTGGAACATATAGTTACCCTAGAAACACTATGTCATAAAGTCATGCTTTTGCTTAGGAAAGCTCCTCAGGCCATCTCTAAGAGCCTATTTGCTCCTGCTAATAGGTGATGCACCTCTACCATGAGGCAAGATGCTATTTGTGGCTGAGGGGAGCAAAGTCAATCTAGAAGGGTAGGGTTGACCTGGGAGTCTAAAACAGATGAATTAGGCTAATGGTACAAATCACAATGACCAGGGCACTTAGTGAACTTGTGGCTAACAACAGATCCCAAAGGGACCCAGCCTCAGCTCCAGTTCATACTGTTGTAACAAGGAAGAACCTTGCTTTTCAAAGACCTGCTGGGTGATGCATGCCTGTCTGAGTCAAAGAGACTGGCCCACCAGTCTCCTCCTTACAGCAGATCCCAAGGGGGCCCAGTCTCAAATCCAGCCCCTCTAGCTGCAGTCAGGGACCTATATCACCTGTGCAGAGACCTGCTGGAGGCATGCCCATCT
>NW_012107563.1:8917-64988 GCF_000951045.1 Mandrillus leucophaeus
TCCTGATAATGTGAGATGATACATGTCTACATGACACCTGAAATGAGGTGAATGAAGTAGGCATTGTGATGCAGCATTAGGCTACTATTTGACTTTCTGATGACACTTCAGAAGGAAGAGTGTCTGCTTTGGGTGATCCTGGATCATCGAGCCATGACTATGTCAATGGTTGGATGTCAGAAACACATGATGTCAGTGGCTAACCAGGTAGGTAGTGTAATGGGCAGGTGGATACACAGGACAAAGGGATGATTAAGGACCTGGGTGGGACAGAGCAGGATGGCATCAGATTTTACTGTGCTTCTCAAAATGGCATGTGATTTAAAATTTATGACTCGTTTATTTCTGAAATTTTCCATTTACTATTTTTGGAATAGTTGACCATGGGTAACTGAAACCATAGGAAGCAAAACCACAGATGAGGAGGAACTGCTGTGTAATTTTAAAAAGGGTTGGCAATCTTATTCCCATTATTCAGATGAAAATTGTAGGGTTACCATATTTCATCCAAATGAGGACAAGAAGACAATGGTTGGAGCACTATTAATAATTATGCCTAGACAACAAACATAAACTTGGGATAGTCACAGTCTAACTGGAACATATAGTTACCCTAGAAACACTATGTCATAAAGTCATGCTTTTGCTTAGGAAAGCTCCTCAGGCCATCTCTAAGAGCCTATTTGCTCCTGCTAATAGGTGATGCACCTCTACCATGAGGCAAGATGCTATTTGTGGCTGAGGGGAGCAAAGTCAATCTAGAAGGGTAGGGTTGACCTGGGAGTCTAAAACAGATGAATTAGGCTAATGGTACAAATTACAATGACCAGGGCACTTAGTGAACTTGTGGCTAACAACAGATCCCAAAGGGACCCAGCCTCAGCTCCAGTTCATACTGTTGTAACAAGGAAGAACCTTGCTTTTCAAAGACCTGCTGGGTGATGCATGCCTGTCTGAGTCAAAGAGACTGGCCCACCAGTCTCCTCCTTACAGCAGATCCCAAGGGGGCCCAGTCTCAAATCCAGCCCCTCTAGCTGCAGTCAGGGACCTATATCACCTGTGCAGAGACCTGCTGGAGGCATGCCCATCTAAGCCATCAGGACAGTCTTCTGGACTTACTGGCCAGTATTCCCACTCAGCCCCAGTACCCTCCTTGGGTCTTCACCAGGTTAATCTGAGCCAGAAGGCCATAAGAACTTTGGAATCCTCACAAGATGTGCAGTAAGCCTGAGCTTATAGTGTCCTCTAGTGCTGAGACAGCTGCAGTGATCACAGGCTCAGGAAAACCAAGATAGTCTGCTTAGAATCCCTAGAAGGCCCTCTGAAAGGGACAGGCACAAACAAAGACAGTTTGCAAAGGTGAAAATAAATACCTAATCCTTCAATGTTCAGACATGGTCACATGTAACAGGCATCAAGAACATTCAAGGAAATACGACTTCACCAAACAGACAAAATAAGGTGCCAGAGGCTGATCCTAAAAGTGATGGAAATGTGTAATCTCTCAGACAAAGAATTTTAAAGAGTTGTTTTAAGGAAGCTCAACAAACTTCAAGAAAGCACAGAGAATCAATTCAGAAATTTATCACAGAAATTTAAGAGAGAGATTGAAATAACTTATTAAAAATCAAACAAATCCTGGAGATAAAAAATACAATTAATGAAATAAAAAATGCATCAGAGAACATCAACAGCAGAATTGATCAGCTGGAAGAAAGAAACAGTAAGCTTAAAGAGAGACTATTTGAAAGTATAGTCAGAGGGCTCATGCTTGTAATCCCAGCACTTTGGGAGGCTGAGGTGGGTGGATCACCTGAGGCTGGGAGTTCGAGACCAGCCTGACCAACATGGAGAAATGCCATCTCCACTAAAAATACAAAATTGGTTGGGCATGGTGGCACACACCTGTAATCCCAGCTACTTGAGAGGCTGAGGCAGGAGAATCACTTGAACCCAGGAGGCAGAGGTTGCGATGAGCTGAGATCGCACTACTGCACTCCAACCTAGGCAACAAAAGCGGAACTCTGTGGGGAAAAAATAAATCTTTGCCTAGACATATTGTCATTAGGTTATCCAAAGTTAAGATGAAGGAAAGAATTTTAAGAGCTGTGAGATAGAAGCATCAGGTAACCTATAAAGGAAAACCTATCAGATTAACAGCAGATTGCTCAGCAGCAACCCTACAAGCTAGAAAGGACTATCTTCAGCCTCCTCAAACAAAACAATTATCAGCCAAGAATTTTGTATCCAAGCGAAACTAAGCATCATATCTGAAGAAAAATAAAGTCATTTTCAGATAAACAAATGCTGAAAGAATTTGCCATTACCAAGCCAACCACTATAAGAACTGCCAAAAGGAGCTCTAAATCTTGAAACAAATCCTGAAAACACATCAAAACAGAACCTCTTTAAAGTGTAAATCACACGGGACCTATAAAACAAAAATACGAGTTAAAAAGTAAAAACAAAAACCAAAAATCCAAAGTACACGAGCAACAAAGAACATGATGAATGCAACAGTACCTCACATTTCAATACTAACATTGAATGTAAATGGCCTAAATGCTCCACTTAAAAGACATAGAACTGCAGAATGGATAAGAACTTACCAACCAACTATCTAGTGACTTCAGGAGACTCACCTAAGGATTCATATAAACTTAAAGGGGTGGAAAAAGGCATTTCATGCAAATGGAAACCAAAAGCAAGCAGGTGTAGCTGTTCTTATATCACGCAAAGCAAACTTTAAAGCAACAGCACTTAAAACAGACAAAGAGGGACATTATATAATGGTAAAAGGCCTTGTTCAACAGGAAAATATCACAATCCTAAACATATATGCACGTAACACTGGAGCTCCCAAATTTATAAAACAGTTACTAACAGACCTAAGAAACGAGACAGATAGCAACACAATAATAGTGGGGACTTCAATACTCCACTGACAGCACTAGACAAGTCATCAAGACAGAAAGTCAACAAAGAAACAGACTTCAACTATACCTTGAAACAAATGGACTTCACAGACTTCCATCCAACAACCACAAAGTACACATTCTATTCAACAGCACATGGAACTTTCTCTAAGATAGACTATATTATAGGCCATAAAACAAATATCAATAAATTTAAGAAAATTGAAATTATATCAAGCACTGCCTCAGACTACAGTGGAATAAAATTGGAAGTCAACTCCAAAAGGAACCTTCAAAACAATGCAAATACATGGAAATTAAATAATCTGTTCCTGAATGAGCATTGGGTCAAAAACAAAATCAAGATGGAAATTTAAAAATTATTCCAACTTAATGACAATAATGACACAACCTATCAAAACCTCTGGAATACAGCTAAGGTGGTGCTAAGACAAAAGATCATAACCCTAAATGCCTATATCAAAAAGTCTGAAAGAGCACAAACAGATAATCTAAGGTTACACCTCAAGGAACTAGAGAAACAAGATCAAACCAAACCCAAACCCAGCAGAAGAAAGAAAAAAACAAAAACAAAACAAAAAGAAAAGAAAATGAAAAAAAAAAAAAATACAAAAGATAAATGAAACAAAAAGCTGGTTCTTTGAAAAGACAAATAAAATAGACCATTAGCAAGATTAACTAAGAAAAGAAGAGAGAAGATTCAAATAACCTCACATTATTACAACTGACACCACTGAAATAAAAAAGATCATTCAAGGCTATATGAATACCTTTACATACATAAACTAGAAAACCTAGAAGAGATGGATAAATTCCTGGAAAAATACAACCCTCCTAGCTTAAATCAGGAAGAATTAGATACCCTGAACAGATTGAAATGGTAATTTTAAAATTACCAACCAAAAAAAGTCCAGGAACAGACAGATTCACAGCAGAATTCTACCAGACATTCAAAGAAGAATTGGTACCAATCCTTTTGACAGAGATCCTTTTCACAAGATACAGAAAGAAAGAACCCTCTCTAATTAGTTCTATGAAACCAGCATCATCCTAATACCAAAATCAGGAAAGGGCATAACCAAAAAAGAAAACTACAGGCCTATATCCTTGATGAACATGGATGCTAAAATCCTTAACAAAATACTAGCTAACTGAATCCAATAACATATCACAAAGATAGTTCACCATGATCAACTGGGTTTCATACCAGGGATGCAGGGATGGTCTAACATACACAAATCAATAAATGTGATACACTACATAAACAGAATTAAAAACAAAAAGCACATGATCATTTCAATAGATGCAGAAAAGGCATTCGACAATATCCAGCATTGCTTTATGATTAAAACTCTCAGCAAAATCAGTACACAAGGGATATATCTTAATGTAATAAAAGCCATCTATGACAAACCCACAGCCAACATAATGCGTAATGGGGAAAAGTTGAAAGCATTCCCTCTGAGAACTGGAACAAGACAAGGATACTCACTCTTACCACTTCTCTTCAACATAGTACCGGAAGTCCTAGCCAGAGCAATCAGACAAGAGAAAGAAATAAAGGGCATCCAAATTGGTAAAGAGGAAGTTAAACTGTCACTGTTCGCTGATTATATGATCGTTTACCTTGAAAACCCTAAAGGTTCCTCCAGAAAGCTCCTAGAACTGATAAGAGAATTCAGCAAAGTTTCCAGATACAAGATTAATGTACACAAATCAGTAGCTCTTCTATACAACAGCAACCAAGCAGAGAATCAAATCAAAAATTCAACTCCTTTTACAAGAGCTGCAAAAAAATAAAATAAAATACTTAGGAATATACCTAACAAAATGTCGAACGACCTCTACAAGGAAAACTACGAAACACTGCTGAAAGAAATCACAGACATCACAAACAAATGGAAACATATCCCACATTCATGGATGGGTAGAATCAATATTGTGAAACTGACCATACTGCCAAAAGCAATCTACAAATTCAATGCAATCCCCATCTCAAAATACCACCATCACTCTTCACAGAATTAGAAAAAAAAATTACAAAATTCATATGGCACCAAAAAAGAGCCCACATAGTCAAAGCAAGACTAAGTAAAAAGAACACATCTGGAGGCAACACACTATCTGATTCCAAACTATACTATAAGGCCGTAGTCACCAAAACAGCATGGTACTGATACAAAACACATAGACTAATGGAACAGAATAGAGAAATAACCCAGAAATAAACCCAAATACTTACAGCTAACCGATCTTTGGCAAAGTAAACAAAAAACATACAGTGGGGAAAGGATCCCCTTTTCAATAAATGGTGTTTGGATAACTGGCTACCCACTTGTAGGAGAATGAAACTGGATCCTCATCTCTCACCTTACACAAAAATCAACTCAAGATGGATTAAGGACTTAAACCTAAGACATGAAACTATAAAAATTCTAGAAGATAACATTGGAAAAACCCTTCTTAGGCAACAATTTCATGACTAAGAACCCAAAAGCAAATGCAATAAAAACAAAGATAAATAGCTGGGACCTAATTAAAGAGCATTTGCATGGCAAAAGGAACAGTCAGCAGAGTAAACAGACAACCCACAGAGTGGAGAAAATCTTCACAATCTATATATCTGACAAGGGACTAATATCCAGAATCTACAACGAACTCAAACACATCAGTAAGAAAAAAACAATCCCATCAAAATGTGGGCTAGGACTAGACATGAATAGAGAATTCTCAAAAGAAGATAAACAAATGGACAAAAAACATATGAAAAAATGCTCAACATTACTAATGATCAGGGAAATGCAAATCAAAACCACAATGCAATACCACCTTACTCCTGCAAGAATGGCCATAATAAAAAAATCAAAAAATAGTACATGCTGACATGGATGTGGATAACAGGGAACACTTCTACACTGCTGGTGGAAATGTAAACTAGTACAGCCACTGTGGAAAACAGTGTGGAGATTCCTTAAAGAACTAAAAGTAGAACTACCATTTGATCCAGCAATCTTACTACTGGGTATCTACCCAGAGGAAGAGAAGTCATTATTCAAAAGAGATACGTGCACACACATGTTTATAGCAGCACAATTCATAACTACAAAATCATGAAACAAATCCAAATGCCCATCAATCAATGAGTGAATAAAGAAACTGTGGTATATATCTACAATGGAATACTATGCAGCCATAAAAAGGAATGAACTAACAGCATTTGAAGTGACCTGGATGAGATTAGAGACTATTATTCTAAGTCAAGTAATTCAGAAATGGAAAAACAAACATCACGTGTTCTCATTGACATGTGAGAGCTAAACTATGAGGATGCAAAGGCATAAGAATGATACAATGGACTTTCGGGACCTGGGGGGAAGAGTGGGAGGGGGGCGAGGGATAAAAGACTAAAAATAGGGAGCAGTGTGTACTGCTCGTGTCTTGGGTGCACCAAAATCTTACAAATCACCACTGAAGAACTTACTAAGGTAACCAAATACCACCTATACCCCAATAACATATGGAAAAATAAAATAAATGTTATTAAATAAATGCTAAAAAAATAAAAGAATAAAATAAAAGGCAGGACCATATGTAATTGACCTTAGAAAGATGATCCATCGAAAGTAATTAACGTGGATGGCTTGGTTGCTTCATGAATAAGCCCCCTAAGCTACTCAGAAGCCTTGATTATCTAGAGTGAAGCATTCAAAATGTGTCCAAGAGCACAAATTACAGTTCGTGTTATTTTGCTTAAAAAGATCAGTTTCTCTCCAAGTTTAGAATGTATAACTAAACACATCTTATTCTCCAACTTGTACTTCCCACCACTGAGTTGTGAGGCTCTGGATAGCTTAATGAAATATTCTGGAACTCATATTTTCATCTGGAAATGAGAAGATTAGATCCTTTAGGTCAGAAGTCAGCAAACTTATAACCTACAGGCCTGCATCTGTTTTCGTAAATAAAGTTGGATTGAAACACAGCTACCCTCATTCCTCTATACATTGTCCATGGCTGCTCTCACTGAACAATCGAAGAATTGAATCCTTGTGTCAAAGATAATCTAGACTTCAGGGCCTAAAATATTTACTACTTTTCAGGATAAGTTTGCTGATATCTGACTTAGATTATTCTTTATTTTTTAAGTGGAGAGAGATATAAAAGAATGGAAATCCACATATATTGGCCAGGCACCAGTGGCTCATGCCTGTAATGTCAGCACTTTGGAAGGCCAAGGCAGGCAGATTACCTGAGGTCAGAAGTTTGAGACCAGCTTGGCCAATATGGTGAAACCCCATCTTTACTAAAAATGCAAAAATTAGCCAGGTGTCGTGACATGTCCCTGTAATCCCAGCTACTCAGGAGGCTGAGGCAGGAGAAATGCTGAACCCTGGAGGTGGAGGTTGCAGTGAGCCGAGATCCAACCACTGCACTCCAGCCTGGGTGACAAGCAAGAATCCATAAATCTATATATATATGTTTGTGTGTGTGCATATATATATATATATATATATATGCACACACACTATCTTCTCATCTCTGAAAATCTCTCTCATCCTCTCTCTTTTTCCTTCTAAATAACTTTAAACAGCACACAAACTTCTATTTTTACCTTTTCCTTAAATATACTTACCTCTGAGTATTAAACTATTTTCATTTCTTTCCCATGAATATCCCACTACAGAATACACGCTGGACTACATTATTTGTATTTAACCAAGCAGCGTTGGGGCTCCTTTCCCAGGTTGTTGTCATTAAAAGGACTAAAGCAAAACATTGAAACAAACAATAACATGAACTATTCTCTATATTTACTTATTTATTTAGAGTTGGAGTCTCACTCTGCCACCCAGGCTGGAATGCAGTGGCATGGTCTCCGCTCACTGCAACCTCCGCCTTCCAAGTTCAAGTGATCCTCCTGCCTTAGCCTCCTGAGCAGCTGAAATTACAGGTGCCCACCACCATGCCAGGCTAATTTTTGTATTTTCAGTAGAGACGGGGTTTCACCACGTTGGCCAAGCTTGTCTTGAACTGCTGACCTCAAGTGATCCACCTGCCTTGGCCTCCCAAAGTGCTAGGATTACAGGCATGAGCTACCATGCCCAGCCGAGCATCTCTCTTTAAACTACTTTACCAACACTGACAATTTACATTCAGTACTAATCAAAAAAGGAAACTAGAGGCTGGGCATGGTGGCTCACGCCTGTAAATCCAGCACTTTGGGAGGCCGAGGCAGGTGGATCACCTGAGGTCAGGAGTTTGAGACCAGCCTGGTCAACATGGTGAAACCCCATCTCTACCAAAAATACAAAAAATTAGCTGGTGTGTTGGTGGGTACCTGTAATCCCAGCTACTCAGGAGGGGAAGAATCACCTGAACCCAGGTGACAGAGGTTGCAGTGAGCTGAGATCGTGCCATTGCGCTCCAGTCTGGGCAACAAGAGCAAACTTTTGTCTCAAAAAAAAAAAACAAAAGAAACTAGGACTTAAGCTAGGGCATTTCAAAACACCACAATTGCACCATGGGTTTAATAATAAAAAACAAAACACTAACATCTTGTGATCACTCGGTGTATGACAGTCCTTAATGCATGTGAAGTACTTTACAGAATTATCTCTTATAACCCTTCCCAGCACCAATGCATAGAATGGTTTAGGTTGGACATTGCATACGAGTAGCACAGCTAAAAAGACTGTCACAACATAGCCCTCTTTATCATTTTGAAGATTGTTCATATTTTTATCATAACTTAGCTAACTTTGAAGATGAGGGAGCTACATATTTATCAAGATAGTTTTCTGACAGGTGGCAGTAAAACGTCTTACTTAATATAATTGATACATATTACATTCTGCTTGAACTTACAAAGGAAGAATATATTTGATTATTAAAAGGTCTTGATAATCTAACAACATTCAAAATAACCTATGTTTCTAAATAAGTTTTTTTTCTCACTGAAGTACTGATTACTATCTTAAATTTTTTTCAAATCTCATACAATCAATTCTCTCTAGTTCATATATTCTGGCACTTGTCTTCTATACTCAAGTAAGACAGCAGAGTTCTATTTTAAGTACACAGGCATTTTTATTATGATACAAATAACTAGGTAATAGTTAATATTAATTTAGCATCAATAATATACAAAGTATGTATTAAATTGACATAAATTAGAGATTACTATGTAACAATCTGCTAATTATATTAGAGCACTTGTTTATTTGTTGCTATGGAAATTTTATAATTAACTGCTATTAAAATTTTTGGCTTGTTATCTATATTGTTTCTAAATTTGATTTTCTAATTATTGTAATTAAAAATTCAAATTGAATATTATATTGTTTAATCATTTGATGTATAGTATTTATTCAGAATGACTTTATGTTTGTATAATTGTGATTAATGATAATATATAATATACTAACTTCAAAGGTTCTTTTTTCACTTGAGGAATGAGAACTTTTCTCTAATTCACAGAAAGGTGTCCTGTGGGCTAGTAGCACCCTTCATCTTTCAGCCAATTTCATGATGGAGAAGATACTGTTATTATCTCCTTTTTACAGAAAGGGAGGCTTAGAAATGTTAAACAATATGCCCACCATCACAGAGATAGCAAGTCATGGTGCAAGATTCAAACCCTAGCAGTTTGAGCCAGAGCTCAACATAGGCAGCATAACTCTCACGGCTGAATAGCACGGTTTGAGGAATTACAGGTATTCCCTCCCAAAAAGGACCTCCCGTACCTTCCTGTCTGGATGGACATTTCTCTCACTGATGTCATTTATTGATTATGCAACAAAAGTGAATGCAGTTCTTTCAGAAGATCACAGTGGTGACAACAGAAGTTGATTAGAACTGGCAAGATGGAAGAGTCATCCAGCGTGGATTTCCAAAAACATGTGTACGTTTCAGGAATCGATGAGAAGCACATTTTGATGAAAAACAGACGCAGATTCAAATTATTCCTCTGCCACCTACTCAAGAACCCTTACTCTCAAATTCCTGGTCCCCCTCCAGCATACAAAAGCACATCCTATATATATCTCCAACCATTCATCTGTCCAAGCCAGGAACCTGGGAATCAGCCTTGACACCTTCCTTTCCCTCCCCACCCCACCTGTTCCCACCCATCACCAAGAACTGTCTTTGCAAATACCTCACAAACACGTTTCTCACCATGTGTACCATTGCCACCCTGGCCTCACCATTATTTCGCACCAGAATTACTATAATACCCTCTTAACCACTTTCCTTTCTCACACTCTGACTCCTCTCCCATTTGCTCTCTCCACTATACCTAGATTGACTATTCATCTCATCAAGGAATGCATTCCCTTAAAACCTGTGAATGTAATGCCTATCATTTCTAAATATCAAACTCTATCCCAGCCTACACCATCTTACAAGATGTGCCACCTCTCCTTCTCCAGTCATCTCCTGTGTACAGCAGACCTGCTTGCAGACTCTCAGATACTCCCAGCTCCTACACCAGGGCCTTTGCACATGCTTTCTCTTTGGACTACTTAACACCCATGTATCTTTCATTACTCAGCTTCACCATCAGAACCGCCAGGTGTGTGCTCCCTGACCTTGACCTTTCCCTCATATCTCTCCTCATGTCTACTGGCCCATGGTCAGATCTGGTCACCCTGTGCTAGCTTCTCCTATACTGAACGTTTTGTTTTTTCCTGCAGAGACTTTATTACAGGTTGTGATCATACATCGACATATGGTTATTATTGGTTAATGTCTCTCTTCTGCCATGGACTATAAGCTACATGTGGGGAGTGTCCACATTTGCTGTGCTCACCATTTGGATCTAAGTGCTTAGCACAAAGCACAGGTCACCAAATTCTTGTTCAATAGCATACAGAACTATGTAGCTGTGAGCAAATTACTTAAACTTTCCCAGTTTCTCTTTTTCTCAACTGTCAAAAAAAAGGGCGGGAGGTAGTGGGGGGAACAACACTGCCTCAAAGGTTTTTGTCAGGCTTAACTACAATCAGCTATGTAAACAGAATAGGCTCATTTACTCGATACATGGTAGCTATTCCTGCTATTACTCCCTATAACATGCTGTGGGCCATCAGAATTTGTCCTCATTTTTAAATTGTTTCTAGTCCTGTAAAAAAGGAAAACATTCACACAAATAATTAAAACACTATAGGATAAGAGTCTATCACATTACCCAACAGGAGGCCCTACCTAACAGGCTTTGGCCTTTGCAAATGTGAAGTCGCCGACATTCAGGATACCTTCTATCATCTCTCCTTTAGGGACCATCAGGATCCTGCTGCTTGGATCACAAGCATGCCATTATCAAGAGACTGGCTCAAACACCATCTCCTCAGCATAGACCTTTGTGATGCTGCCAAGAAGAATGAACACCTTTTTCATCCCATGTCCTCCAGCAGTGTGTGTCTGTGTGTGTGTGTGTGTGTGTTGTGTGTGTATCCCTATTAAGAAATTAAAGTTCCTCAAAGACAAGAATCGTGTTTTTTATTTCTATATTCCTGACCAAATCAACTACAATAAATGCCCAATTAAGTTTCATTGAATGAATGAATGAATGAATGAAAAGGAAATAAAATTAAACACACAACAGTGGATATGTAGAAAAGACAAGCACAGCAAGAGTAACTAGGCTGCCCCAGGGAGGCAGTATGCAAGTCCAGAACCTCGCTTATGTTCAGAAGGCTTTCAAAAGACAGATCAAAGGAAGTGGAGCCTGGGCAAGAGGCAGCCCTAGTCTGTTTACTCTTCAATCACTTTGTAACTTACCTGCTGCCCCCACCCCTAGGTCTGCTTTGACATAAGATCTTTAAATGTTGAGGTGGGAAGGGGGGAATCACTTAACTGCTATCTGATTCCTCATTTGTAAAATAGAGCTACTGACACTGACCTTCCTCATAGAGCTACTGTGTGGGATAATCAATTAATAATTGCAGAATCCTTTGAGAGTATAAAGTGCAACATAAATGCTAAGCATAATTTCCATACAGTCTCTGCTGGCTCTTCTCAAGCACATTCCAGCCGACCTCGGTGCCTTTGATCTGCTGTTATCACCTGCAATAGAGCAAACAATGCCTTTGTATCATTAAGCAAATGCATAATGAATGGTATTCATTGTTAAAGATTACTTAGCAATATAACTTGTTTTTTTTTTGTTTGTTTGTTTGTTTTTTGCCTTTTGAATGGGAACATCCACTGGTGACAGGATTATGTAAGCTAATAGCTAATGTGTCAAAGGAAAGGAGAGAAAAGAAACAGCCATGGCAACCGGGGCAATAGGACGGCAATAGGACCCAGGCTTTGGCCTTCAGAAGAAACCTGTATCCACCTAGCAAAACTAGGATAAAGAGTAACTTGGAGAAAACCAGAGGGGATGGTGAATAGAAAAGTCGATAATGGGAAATGGCAGACTGTGGCCTAGGCATCCTCCGGCTGTCAGATCTCGGCTTATTTTATGAGACATAATCTGCCATCTTCAGGAGTGTAAACCTGGGCTGTCATTGTCCTCTTCCTCAAGTCTCTGGGTTCTTCCCTTCATGCTCGCCGGTGCTTTGGTGGGAAGATTGTGTTTTTCTTTGAATATCACCTTTTCTAAGGATAGAGGCAGGTGGCACTATGATCAGAGAACCTTTATTCTCCTCTGCATTCCTCCCTGATGCTCGATGCTCAGCTCTTCCCAGAGAAATGGCCCTCAACCCAATGCAGGGGCAATCGCTAGCCTCAGGAACAATCACCCCAAGATTCTCAAGGTAAGTGAGACAGCCTGAGAAAGACCACCTCCTCCCATAAAATGTGAAAAAGCTCACAACTTGTTCATTGGTTCATTTGATTTAATGCCAAAAGGTTGGAACAGTATTACAATTCCCTTAAGTGTTCCTTTGAGATTTAGACAAAAGAAACAACAAATGTTTGCTGCTTTGGTTTAGATTTTTTAAGTTTAGACTTCAGTACTCTAGCACAGTCTTAAGGTATTTGGTAATTCTACAAGTTTAATTTCTAAATGTTAGAGTTAACTTTTATGTCACGTTTCTCAAAAACTATATGAATTTACAAGGTACTCCTCTCCCTATATTCCTTTAAATAATACCCAAAACACAACTCTCATATACCCTTCTATGTTTTACTGCCTTGACTACAGGGATTTTATGTCTCTTATTTGGCATTGCTGTTTATTGTCACTTCCCCCATAATTCTGGTTTTTGCTGGCCTGTTTTTTTATTTTATCCTTTTGAAAGTCTTTCTTCACCATGCTAAGTCAAACTTTGAAACTTGATAAACGCCACAAAATTTTTCTTAACATGGAACAAGATCGCCACCCAGTGGCCATGATGAGCTTCACTCTATGCATTTTTCCAGATTTTTTCCCCTCACATTTTTATTTATCTGGACGGCAGAACAGAGGCGTCCTTAAAGAATAGCCCAGCCCCTTCATTTTTCTGAGGAGAAAATTAAAGGTCAGAAAGGTTAATATCTGGCCAAGTCCACAATACCACAATAAGACCCCTGCCTTAGGACAGGCTTCAGTCCTCATGTTTTCAACGACTACCTCAGAACTGGAGGTGACCTTCAGGATCAGCCAATCCAAGCCCTCTATCGTACAGATGAGGAAACTGAGGCACAGAGAAGAAAAATGGCTTCTCAGGGTTTATGGAGCTGACTAAACGGGACAAAACCCAGCTTTATTAACACTTAGCCGGATGTTCATTCTCCTACTTAGACCAATCTCATTTTAAATATTTTATTTTCCCCTTTGGATTATCATAATTCCAGTCTTTAATAGATGACCACAGTAGATAAGCATAAAATGGTCAGCCCTTGCCTTCCTCAAAATGAATAAAGTTATGCAAGGGGAACCCTCAGAAAGGTAAAATTCATTCTCATTAATGAACTGTTCATTGTTGGTATATCCAAAAATATTTCACCACTTTTGTTTATACTTAGGAGGTGATAGACTTAATTAAAAGCAATTAGAAATTCTAACTATGCCTTCTTTCCGTTTAAAGAGAACACTCGGCCGGGCGCGGTGGCTCACACCTGTAATCCCAGCACTTTGGGAGGCTGAGGCGGGCGGATCATGAGGTCAGGAGATCGAGACGATCCTGGCTAACACGGTGAAATATGTCTCTACTGAAAATACAAAAAATTAGCCGGGCGAGGTGGCGGGTGCCTGTAGTCTCAGCTACTCCGGAGGCTGAGGCAGGAGAATGGTATGAATCCAGGAGGCGGAGCTTGCAGTGAACCGAGATGGGCCACTGCACTCCAGCCTGGGTGACAGAGTGAGACTCCGTTTCAAAAAAAAAAAAAGAGAATACTCATGTCTGGTTCAAAATGTCTTGATTCTAGAATTTCAATAGTTGGATTTGAACACTTCCTTTGGCAAGTTAGGGATGACTTCACATTGTCCACTAACTTCAAAGTCCTCTTAATGACAAGAGAAAGATCCACAATATTGAAGATTCCTTATCACTCTAAATAATTTTGAGTTCCTAAACTCGGAGGTGAATAAGATTCACAGAGGGTAGCAGATGCTGCCTGGCTTTGCCCCACCCCAGATCCGCATGGTCCTCCTGAGTTCACCTGCAGTTGTGGTCCCAGGCAAACTGACAGCTCCCCACTTCCCCTGCTGTCTTCCATGCCTGAGGGCTTTGGAGCCTCCCCAACTTCTGGTGGGACAATGCTGAGTTGGGCTGCACACAGTTTTTCAAAAGATCCCCTGGGATTGAGCCCCAGTTGCCCTGGAGCCCTAACATGAAACTACTCCCTAATCCCTGGAATTGGCCTATCTCCTTTTCCTATGGCGTTTTCCCCACTTCCTCACTTGTGCTTCCTGGGATCACCTCTCCAAGAGGGGCAATTAAACAAACAACCTGCATCCACACCCTTGCCTCAGGGCCTGATTTTCAGGGGATACAAACAACTGACTCTGCATTGTAGAGAAGCCCTGTTTTGCCTTGATGTCACAACTTGTCTCTAATAATGGTGTCCCAAGAGGTGGTTCAGTCTGGCCTTTCTCCCTGTATACAAGCAGATTAACTAGGAAGCATGAGAAGTTGAAATGTTAGGGCCTTTCACTTGAACAAGTCATTTTCAAGCCTTGGGAAGGGCTCTAGAAATCTAATCAAATGGTGTATGTTTTTGTAAAATTTACAAAAGCAAGACATTTTAACCTTAGTTAAAAAGACTAAAAAAGACCACTGTCTCTTTTCAGGTTGTATTCTGGTGACGGAGAGCACTTTGGGAATCTGGCTAAAGGGGAAATTCAGTTAGAAATACACATTTTAACTGAAATTTGGCAAGATGTTTCAGAACATTTCAGTAAAATAAATGTAAAATTACAGACTCCTGTTGGGAGAATATGGAGTGTTCTTTCTGCTATCTTTAAATCAAATATTTAAAGAACTAAGAGAAAATGTCAATAAGAAAGTAATAGAGTAAGACACAAAAGCAACAGAGTGAGCAATAAAATCAATAGAAATTATTTCAATATCAAGAAGTAAATTGCAACAAAAACATTCAGCATCTCAAACGCAGTCAGAAGAATAGAGTAAAAATAATGATATGCTTATGAATTACTTGATAACCCAAATTAACAAACACAAGTGAATCATATGAATACACTGGAAAAAAATAAATACCCCAATTTTTTGACACCAAATATTGTTATCAATGAATAAAATATAAACTCACAATACATCACCACAACGAGTAACCCTATGACAAATTGGTTAATGAGTGTCATTAATTCAAAGTACTCAACATAGGATAATGCACTAGAAAGCTTGAAATGCCTTGAAAACAAACAGATCATATGTGCAAAAAACTTAACAGAGGTTTTCCAAATTTGAGAGCAATCCTAACAGTTTATATGACATTGCCAGCTATGAGTTGTGAAAGCTATAAGAAATGTTTCTAAATTATCAAAAATAAAAACCAAACTGTAATCAATCATGGTAGAAGAAAGATGAAATTGTCTTTCTATTCTCTCTATGGAATATATTCCTAAAACATTATCATGTGAAGATGAAACTGAAGAGTTTGCTTTCAAAAATGGAAGGGAAAAATTATCAAAGAAGTCTGAAAGTAGGAAATTCGATTAAATATTAGGCTACATAAAATAAAATTTCTTTGTTTACTTTTACAATAAAAAATAGTCCATTACTTTTCAGGATGTTGTTGTTTGTGCTCTTTGTTATTAAGTATCTGTCATTTCTTGTCAGTCCTTTTCTTATTCCAAATAAATGGTTTTGATAATTAATTTTACATTTATAATGGTGTATTCTTTTCTTAAAGAAAGCCTCCTAAATTATATAAGCTTCCAGGACCATTTCTTCCCAAAGTTTCCTCTAACAGTGAAGGCCTTTCTCCTGTAACAAAAAAAAAGAAGCAAAATGCTCTCTGTTCCACTTAATACACAAGAAAAAGACATGTACCACAAGACTCCCAAAAAGTCAATGCGTCTAAGAATGGGAAAATAGTATACAACCTTTCTCACAGGACACGAATCATGATATTGTACAATAAATTAAGTTGAGAGTATATACATTTAAATTACATGCCTACCACATTTCTTAGTGACCTGCACTGCTAGTGGTTCCCAAACTTAAAAAGCAAACCAAAAAAGTCTGTCATCTGAGTTACAAAGATAGTCATGGCAAGTGAATGAAGGAAAACTGACAGAGATAATGGATCAGTATACCACGTTACACTTCTTAGGCTTAGGGATTAATAAGAAAGTAAGACAGTGTTTTACAAATGGCAGGTCATAACCTATTATTGGGCAGTAATAATTATTATAATAAATTGTAACAATCACTTTTTTAAAGTCAAATAGTTTAGAAAATAGTTTGTAAAAGATTGCATCACACATACAGAGTGTTTTTTTAAGTGTGTGTGTGTGGGGGGGTGTGTATATATAGGGTTACAATGTAAAAGGCATTTCTTACTGTGGGTCATGGTCTAAAAAGTTTGAAAAATACATATGAGAAATAAAGGGTTAGGGCCAGGCATGGTGGCTCACGCCTGTAATCCCAGCACTTTGGGAGGCTGAGGTGGGTGCAACACTTGAGGTCAGGAGTTTTCAAGACCAGCCTGCCTGGCCAACAGGGTGAAACCCCATCTCTACTAAAAACACAAAAATTAGCTGGGTGTGGTAGCACATGCCTGTAATCCCAGCTACTGGGGAGGCTGAGGCAGGAGAATTGCTTGAACCTGGGAGGCAGAGATTGCAGGGAGCTGAGATCGCACCAATGCACTCCAGACTGGGTGAAGAAGCGAGACTCTGTCTCAAAACCAAAAAACCAAAAAAAAAAAAAAAAAAAAAGATTGGCTGCAGATTGAAGCACAAGAGAATAAGAATAACAGGGACAGTTACAAAAACTTGGTTTGGCAATCTGCAACAAATCATTTCTAAATTCATTGGAATTTGGGAGGCATTTCTCCTATAGAAATAGGAAGTCATTAAAATTTGCTTTTGTAGTTTCACCTAGGTATCCAATCATGACTGAAACATAGTTTAAACTAAAAATAAACTAAATTTTAAACTAAAAACAGTTTAAGCCATAATTGGATTCCTACGTGAAACTACAAAAGCCTATTTAACTCATAAGTAATATATATGTTATAATACGATATGCTATGATAGGATGTGATGTTGATATATTATGACATGATATAATAAAGCATAATGCAAGATAAATGAACTATTGCAGTTATTATAGATTCCTAGGCCGGCACTCTTCTTTCCTTCCCAATAGTCCCTACCATTTATAAGACTCTTAAGCAAATCATTTTGAAGATAATCTAAAATTACAGGATTTCCATCACAACATAATGTATATAATTTCACAACACCATTTAACATTTTTATTATAATTCAAGATTTTACATTTTGCACCTCCACTTGATTTGGTATAATTGCTACCTAAACCTTTCTGCTGGATTAGAACCACTGACCCTTCCTTACTCCCATCCCCAAAAAGAACAAGAAAGGTGTCGAATAGGCCTAAAATGAATAGTTTTGAAATGGACAATAGTAAGATCAAATGATGCACTTGTGTTAAGGTATAATATTTGTAATTCTGTCCTGAAGATAACTCTCCAGTGTTAAAACTGTCAATGCCTCTAAATAATGAAGCAAAAGAATAAAGAGTTAATATGCAACAGCCAAGCTCAATAAAAATCTGCAGAAGGAAAAATAATCTTTCATGAAAGCTACAGAATAATAAATGAGCAGTAATCTTCTGAGCTTACTGTGTCATATGTTACAACAATAAGGGAACTATATCCTGATGGTTATTTCATTTCAATATCATAAGAACATTTATTTTAATACCATACAATTTATATGTTGATTATATATAGCTAGATCTATGTCTACTAGATGAGCATGTTCACACAGGAAGAGGGAAGGGGAAGAGAATTACGAATTTATGAAATAATTTTAGTGTTAGGCACTATATTTGGTCCATTACATGCATTGTCTTATGAAGTATAATGAGACATAATACATATTTTGTAATGCTATAAGGCATCTGTTACTATTCTCATGCTGCAGTCAAAGCAGCTACATTGGTTTTCTGGGGCTGACGTAACAAATTACCATAGATTTAGTGGCTCAGAACAACACAAGTGTGTTATCCTACCATTCAGTCATTTAGAAGTCTGAAATGGCTCTCACTGAGTTCGTATCAAGATGTCAGCAGGGCTGCCTTCCTTTCTGGAGGCTCTAGGGGAGAATCAATTTTCTTGCCTTTTCCAGCTTCCGGAGGATGCTCAACCTTCTTGCCTCTTGAACCTCCTCCACCATCTTCCTCCATCTGCAAAGCCAGCAACATCAGGCCAAGTCCCTCTCACATTGTCATCTCTCTGGCTCTGTCTTCCAGTTCTCTTTTCCACTTTTAAGGACTTGTGATTGCAATGGGCTCACCCGCATAATCCAGGATCATTTCCCTGTCTTAAAGTTAGCTGACTGGCAACCTACACTCCATCTGCAACCTTAATTCCCCTTTGCCATGTAACCTCACATATTCACATTTTCCAGAGATTAGAATGTGAACATCTTTGGGGGCCATTTTTGTGCTTACCATAAAAACTAAGTTCCAAAAAGATTAGGTAGCTTGCCCAAGGTCACAGAAGTGAAAGGAAGATGGAGCCTGGATTTTTACCCAAGTTTTCTTAACTCCAGCCCCCCTGCTCTATTCAATACAGTTTGCTGTGCAGTTTGTGTCTAAAACTGGCAACAATCTCCATGGTTTGGGTCTCATCAGGAATCATATCTTGGTGCCCCTTGTGTGTCAGGCACCCTGTTAGTGCTGCATACACAAAGATGAATAAAATACACTGTTTTATTTGAAGAGCTAAGAGTCTGACAAAGGAGGCACTGAAATTATATTATATTACAATGCAGTATGTGATGATGCAAGTTACTATATTGCAAATGCAACATGGATTCTGCTGGGTTCCTGAATGTAGCAGAACTGGACCTCAGAGTGGAAGGGATCAGGGCCAGAGTGGAGAGCATGACAAGAAGGTGGTCAGTAAATATCGAAAAGTTTCTCACAAGGAGTCACACTTGTGTTGGGTCCAGAAAACGAATAGGATTTCGCCCAACAAAGCAGATAGAGTTGCAGAGGCATTCTTGTGGAGTAGCAGGTCTCAGGATATACTAAGGAAATAAAGGAAGGCATGACAGAAATGCAACTAGAAAGGAATTTAGACCCAGATTGTGTCAGACCTTGAGTGGCACAATAAGAGGTCTGAACATTCTCCCTGTAAGTGGTAAAAAAGGAACCAGGAAAAACTTTAAGCCAAAGAGGAGCATGAGCTGGAGAAAGAGAGCTGATTTAGAAATATAAGCTTCTTAGAAAGGCTACTGTGATGGCTTCGTGATACGAGTTCTTGGGAAGAAATATAAGATGGTCTACAAAAAGATCTACCCAGGACTTTTAAAAGTTTGAAAACAGCTATAATTTTTTGGAGTTTCATATTCTTATAGAAAATAAAATGTACCCTAACTAATCAGAGGAAGTCATTTTCATTCATTTATTTAGCAAATATGTATTAAATATCCATTGTGTATCAGAATTTTTCTAAGTGAACAATTGGTTCACTTTAGTGAACAAACAGATACTGCCTTGTTTTCATGGATCCTACATTTTAGTAGAGAAGACAGACATATACTCAGAAAAACAAATAAGCAACATAAATAATAATGAAAATCAAGGGTAGTTGTACCAAAGGGGGCACACAAGACTGAGACAAAGAGTCGCAGAACAGGTATTGAGATCCCTGAGTAGAAACAGGACTGACTGATGCTTAGTCTGAATGTACCAGAATGGCCATATTATACTTGTTACAATATTGAATTAGGACACAGCCACACCTGCCAAAAATAGATGCTCCCAGGATCCCCAAAATACCTGCCACTGGTGCCTGAGCCACACTGGATTCTCCCTTAAGACTTTCTAGAAGTCCTCATAATCCACCAACCAAAGAGTTAATGCTTGGCCTGAGGATCTAGATCTACCTCCAGCTATGTGACCTCTGGCATTTTTTCTGATTGTTAGACATTGGCTGTCACCTTTCGGTAGGTCAGTTAGCAAAGACATTGATAGAGAAAAAGAGGAGCCCTGTGTACCCTGAACCTGAACCTGTTCTACTAAGATGGAACCTTTGGAAGAAATCTGTTGATGTGACACTTAAGACTATGCTTAAAAAAAAAAAAATTGAGGAAGCAATAGAAAAGCAAAACCTCAAGGTTAGCTTGTCAAAGGTCAAATTAGGTCCTTCTCTTGTTAGAATTTGTCAAGAAAAGCTCCAGTTGAAAAGGTCACCTTGAAGTCGAGACGGAAAAAGAAAAGGCGATAGCCAGCTGAAGAGTGGGAGGTGATCATCCCAGGCAGAGAAAACTGCATATGCAAGGAAAGAGAGGAAGCAAGCACTTGGCATGTTTGAGGAACTGAAAGAGGATCGGCAGGGCCACAGCTTATCTTCAGGAAGGTGGATCTAAATGAGGTTGGACATAGGTTTTTTAGGCCATAGCGAGGGATTACATTTTTATTTTAAATGCAATTGGGAGTCCCCTGAAGGGTTGTATGCAGATAAGTGAAGTGATCCAATTTCCACTTTTAAAGCTCATTTTGCTGCTGAATATAAATGTATTATAGAACAAGACTGAAAGCGGTTGTGGGAATGAATGTGAAGGATGCTGGCAGCAGAACTGGAGAGAAGTCAATTGTGAGATCTGTTGTCCAGACAGGATTTTGGGAATTGATGATGGTATGGGATATGGATGTTGAGGGGATGGAGAGATCATTGATGAAGGTCGTGATATCAAATAATAGATTTTCAATGTAGACAAAACAGCCTTATATTGGAAGAACATGCCATTTAGGACTTTGATAGCTAGAAAGGACATTTCGATGCCTGACTTCAAAGCTGCAAACAACAGGCTAACACTTAATAGGGGCTAACGAAGTTGGTGACCTTAAATTGAAATCAGTGCTTATTTATCACATTAAAAATTCTAGGGCAAGTAAGAATTACACTAAATCTACTCTACTTGTGCTCTAGAAATAAATGAAACAACAAAACCTGGATGATAGTACCTCTGTTTACAGTATGGTTATCGAATATTTTAAGTCATTGTTGAGACCTACTGCTCAGGAAAAAAAAATCTTTAAAATGTTGCTGTTCACTGATAACACATCTGGCCACCCAAGAGCTCTGATGGAGATACACAAGGAGATTAATATTGTTTTCATGCTTGCTAGCATGACATCCATTCTGCAGCCCATGAATCAAAGAGTACTTTTTACTTTCAAATCTTATTATTTAAGAAACACATTTTGTAAGGGTATGGCTACCCTAGATTGTAATTCCTTGGATAGATCTGGGCAAAATAAATTGAAAACCTTCTACAAAGGATTTACCATTCTAGATGACATTAAGAACATTCATGACTCATGGAGGCTACAATATCAACATTAACAGAAGTTTGGAAGAAGCGGTTTCTAACTCTCATGGATGATTTTGGGGGGCTCAAGACTTCAGTAGAGAAAGTAATGGCAGATGTAGTAGAAGTAGCAAGAGAAATGGAATTAGAAGTGAAGCCTAAATATATGACTGAATTTCTGCAATCTCATGTTAAAACTTGAACGAATGAGGAGTTGCTTCTTAGGAATTAACAAAGAAAGTGGTTTCCTGAGATGGAATCTACTCCTGTAGAATACTGCTCCTGTGAAAATACTGTGAACATTGTTGAAATGCCAACAAAAGATTTAGAATATTACACAAACTTAGTCGATAAAGCAGTGGCAGAGTTTGAAAGGACTCATTCCAATTTTGAAAGAAGTTCTACCGTGGGTAAAATGCATTGTATGCTACAGAGAAATCTTTCACAAAAAGAGTTAAAAGATGTAGTAAACTTCACTGTCTTATTTTAAGAAACCACCACCCTGATCAGTTAGCTCCATCAAGTCAAGGCAAGACTCTCTACAAGCAGAAAGATTAACATTCACTGAAGCCTCAGATGACTGTTAGCATTTTTTTAGCTATAAGGTATTTTAAATTAAGGTATGTACATATTTTTTGTAGACATAATGCTATTGCACACGTAATAGACAACGACAGAATGTAAACATACCTTTCATATGCACTGCGAAACCAAAAACTTCATCTGTCTCACTTTATGGAGATATTCACTTTATTTTGGTGGTCTGGTACTGAACCTATAGTATCTCAAAGGTTTGCCAATATAATAAAGGCTAATTATTTTATAATGCTGTTAGCATATTTTCTTCATTCACAAAAAGGTTTGCTTACTGTATAGGAAAAAGCTCTACCCATAGCTCCCTGAGTCAAACGAGTTGCCCATCCTCAACACCTCATTAGAATACGTGATAGTAATTCACAGACCTTTGGGGACAATGAGCAGGCTTTCAAATACTGCTTGAAATAGGGATAAACACTATATTTTCAAAAATAGTGTAAGTGTTCCATGGTTCCCTCAGGCAATTAGCTGGTTTTGTTGCCATAAGTTGTCCTACTTCTATCCCCACAGAATAAGCATTTGGTCTGTCTGCTCAGAGTTATCACATTTTTCCTTTTTCCCTCTAGGTAGGTCACTAGATTCCTTTGTGAACAGTGGGCATCAAAGAGCCATTAAAACAAAAAAACCCTAAATTTGTGCGAAATGCAGCTCTTAATATTTCTCTGGAGCATTGAATCATATTATATGTAATTATAAAATACTATCAGAAAAGGGCACTTTACATACCATAATAGTCATTTTATAAAGTTCAATTTGGCAATTCCAAACCACATTTAATTTTCTCTGCAAATTCCCACATGGCAGGAAGATACTGCTCTCTGCAGCTTTCAAGTCTCTTTCAGGGAACGGTAAAATGACAATCTTTTAGAATTAGCACTTTTTCTATAAATAGACACTAAATCACTTATGCCAAATACAGTCACATATGCATTTTTATTAAAATAAATACTAAAATAATAAGTAATTTTCCTATATAACCATTTTGGGATTTTATGTAAATTAGAATTCTGCAATATAGTTTAGTATGAATCATTTGTAGTTCTTCATCTTCACTGACAGGTGGGGCTAGTGATTTCTGTATTAATTATAATATTTTAGCATATTAAAATCTGTATCTAGATGAAGCAGACACTTCAAAGCTTCAAAACTGATGAAACTGCATACCTCTCTTTTAAGGGATAAAACCATTTGCATTAATATGTGAAATACACTACTAAAACACCCCCTGCTGATTTCTTAGGCTTTTGCAGGGAATTATGCATAATTTTCTGAAAATTAAAAACCAAGGATTAGATATTTATGATGATAAAAATTGGATCTCAAAAAACTATTAAAAACTTGGAAGATTCTCCTAAGCTAGAATTTTTAACTCAGTTAAAAAATTATTTAACACGTACCAGAGGTTAATAAAAAGCATAGTGTAGACAGAAGATCTAAACTCAGTTCCACCACTTACTAGCAAAGCACTGTGCTATGGTCTGAATGTCCCCCAAAATTCATGTGCTGAAACTAAATCACCAATGTGGTACTATATTGAAAGGGAGGCCCTGAGGGGGTGATTAATTAATTGAGGTAGAGCTCTCATAAATGGGATTAGCAACCTGATAGAGCTGGAGGGAATTAGCTAATCCCTTTTTGTCCTTCTGCCTTCGGACATGTGAGGACATGACATTCCTCTTTTCTGGGGGATGCAGCGACAAGATGCTATCTTGAGGTAGAGAGAGCAGCCTTCACAAGGCACCAAACTTGCCAGCTCCTTGACCTTGGACTTTCAGCCTCCAGAACTGTGAGAAGTATATTTCTGTCCTTTATAAATTACCCAGTCTCAGATATTTTGTTATAGCAGCAGGAATGAACTAAGACACATCTTTGTGAACCTACATCACAGAACTGAAATGAGAATTAAGTAACATAGGAAGCTTCTTTATAAATAGTAGATAATAATCTCACAAATGTCAGTTATTGAAAACGGCATAGTATAAGCCACCCATAAATTCATATTTACATCTGGGGACAAATTATCAGGCATCTACAAATTCTCCATGCAAAGGTGTTTTACTCATTTAGATTTTAGTTTGTTTTTACGTTGATGTTAATCTTTTAAAAAGCTTATGTGATTATATTTAGGGTCATCTGAATATCCTCTTTATACCTGTTAGGCAACGTGTATGTTCATGGTAGCATTAGTGCCAAATAATTCAAATTCACTTGTTTACAAGCTACTGAAAACAGATGGAGGCAGACTTAATATGTAGCTTCCATGCTCTTCCAAAAGAAAGACAAGTGACAATGGGAAGAAATTTGAACAAAGATTTGGTAATAGTTTGATTCCAGAAACTAATGAGAACATCCAGTCATTAAATGGCACACTGTATCACTGGTAAGCTGAAACTTAAAAAAAAAAAAAAAAGGAATCTTGCCAGTTAGCACTAAGTGTAATGATTTAACAGTGTTCATCACTGTCAATTAATAAGACCATTTATATTGGTTTTGTGTATATTTATTGCAATTGTTTAAATAGTTACATGAAAACTGTAAGCTTATGTTTACACCTAGATTCGTATTTCTATATATTTAAATGTTAATAAATTAACATAAATTAGCTTAAAAATAATAAGCTGACACTTGAGTGTGGCCAGTGAGATCAGAACTCAGAAAAGACACAACTCAGGTTGTCTTCTCTCTGTACTTTGCTGTCTGACTCTGGGCAAGTCAAATGACCTCACCTCCCCTATTTCTTCACAGCAAACTAAGAATAATAATCTCACTCACACAGGACCATTGCGAGGAGTACGTGAAATAATGAATACAACCGGGAATGAATGCCTTCTCAGGTAGAGTGTGTTGTGGACAATAAGATATCTGAATCAAGAGTCTGTACTTTCAGCCTACATTTTGATGCCACGTTGGGTAATCTCCTTACCTCTATGGTAGTCACCATTGTTTTTTAAAGTTAGGAGATTATCTCAGTTCCTTTTAAAATAGCTTTTATAGAAGGTGGTTGGGTTTTCCACTGGAATTTCAAAGTACTCCCCATTTCTGTATCATGCCCACAGTTATTTCGGTTTCCATTAGCTTTTTTTAAAACTTACTGAGGGACAAAAACGTTACGATTCATTTGTGATCAATGCAGCAATGTCCAAAAATAAGCAGGGTTAAAAGAGCAAAATTATCCCATCTATCAGAGAAACTTTAATATTTTTCTTTGCTTCGTTGTTTTATCTGGTATAATGGAAGGGCAGAACTCATATTTGAGTCTTCTCTCTGTTCTTAGCTGTAATCCTAGCAAATTAAATGACCTCTTTACACTGGCTAATTATTCATCTGCCAAACAATTATAACAGCCACCATTGATCACGTACGAGCTTACCCAATGCCATGCGTGCACTGTGTTCTCAACGTGCACACCAGGCGAACTCTCTCATTTAGTGCTCACAATTTTGAGGTGGACATTAGGTCCACTTAACCGATGAAAAAACTGAGGCTGAACAAAGTTAAAAACCTGTCATGCAGCATCTGCAGAGCGGAGGTTCTAAAAACACCTCACCGTAAGAAAGAACTGCTAACAAACAATAGCTCTGCCTCTAAACACCCGCTTTTCGTCTAATATTCACAGATGGGCATTTGGAACGTCAAAGGGCCAGAAGCCCTTAGAACCTTCAGGGCTGGAGTAAAGCGGCTGCACCAAATCCCAGAGCAACTCCCTCGAAATAGCCCACCCTGCCCAGGCCCCGCCTCGTCCCGCCCTCCTGGGCGCTCTCCCAACCGCCCGCTCCAGAGAAGCCTCGCCCACCCGGCTCCTCCGCCGCTCTCACTTGCGGAAGTCGCGGCGCACCCTGCCTGCCTTTCTCGCAGGAGGACGCAGCGCATGCGCTCTCAGCACACCCGGATTTCCTGTCTACTGTCATCGCTTCCGGTGGGGTAGGTCTGACCAATGGGGCTGGCTCCGAGGCGGGCCTTACGTCTCGCAGATTCCTACCCTGCGCGTTACTTTCGGAGCGTCTGTGAAGGGCCGGGGTGAGACAGGGGTGGCTCGTGCTTGCCGAGTCTCATGGCTGCCCCCGGGAAGCTCAGTACTTGCCGTCTCCCGCCGTTGCCCACGATTCGAGAAATCATTAAGTTGTTCAGACTGCAAGCAACGAAGCAGCTATCACAGAATTTCCTCCTGGACTTGAGGCTGACAGGTGGATGGCTTAGCAGTGCTCCCCGGATGTCTCCCCAGTGTCCCTAGGGGCGTGGGCCGGGGGGTCTCACACGTCCCCGCGGGCGGGTGTCCAGGCACTGGCGTTCGACGGGCTTTTGGTCAGGTCCTTCGACCTCTTTGTATCAAAAGAACTCCGGTCCCACCGCCCAGGAGACACGTGAAGTGCGTTGATTGCTCACAAAACTCCGCGTTCAAGGGGGTGTAGCCTGCAGGCAGGCTGCATAGACGCCGAGCTCACTAGGGGAGGAAGGGTTCGTGTGTCGTGAAAGGCGCTGGTGAATACTGGGATCTGGGTCACTTTGAAATCAATCACTCTGAAGTGGTACAGCACATGCTGACTGGACTTGCTTTACATGCAGTTTAAAGTTACCAGAATTTAAATTGGTGCCAGGATTTTATCAATAAGTTGATGAAAAGAGTATCCCTCGTAGGATTCGTGGTTTAAACGTTTACCTGTTGAGTCTAAGAAAGCCTCGGGGACGCTAATATTCATTCATAAGTATGTATTAGGCAAGCACCGTTGTGCTAGTGTTGGGGGTAGGATATGGGCGTGAACAAGGCAGTGTTTCCTCGAGGAGCTTACTTTTAGCAATTTTACATTCCCACACCTAATTGTTTAAAGTCACTTTTTATGAGATATAATTTATATGCAGTAAAATTCACCAGTTTGAAGTGCTCAATTTGATGAGTTTTGACGAATGTATTAATATATGGTCGTTCAACTACCATCACCATTGCTTAGTGATGTTCTATGAGATGAGATTGCAAAAATATATTACAAATATGGCTACTAAGTCAGTGCTGGAGTACTTAGATTTTGAGATGTTCATATTTCATTCTGTTTGGTCCCACTTCAGAACTTGCAAAGAGCAGTAAATCACGCCCAAAAAGTTCATTTTCACTTAAATGAAGCACACTCCAGAAAACATAAAATGTTTTATTTCTTGGACGTGTAGTCTTTATTCTGCCTGTAGCAATATGACTTTGGATAAAATAATGTAACTCTTAAGTGTTCTCATCTTTTTTTTTTTTTTTTAAGACGGAGTTTTGCTCTTGTTGCCCAAGCTGGAGTGCAATGGCACGATCTCGGCTCACTGCAACCTCTGCCTCCCCGGTTCAAGTGATTCTTGTGCCTCAGCCTCCCAGGTAGCTAGGATTACAGGCTTGAGCCACCATGCCCAGCTAATTTTATATTTTTAGTAGAGATGGGGTTTCACTATGTTGGTCAGGCTGGTCTCGAACTCCTGACCTCAAGTGATCCACCCGCCTCGGCCTTCCGAAGTGTTGGGATTACAGGTGTGAGCCACCGCGCCTGGTAGTTTCCTCATCTTTTAATTGGAAGAAGGGCTTACTACTTTAAAAGATTACCCACTCTAAAATTCTTTGGTTCTAGTAATAGCTAGTGCCAACCTTTTCGCTTGTTATAGCCACATCCTAAATATAAATCACCATTCTTAGGGTAGAAGTTATAGGTCTATCTATATTTTTAAAAATATATTTTATATATTTATATAATGTTATATTTTTTAAAATCCTTCAAATACATTTTCTCATGAGCTTTTATCTTCAGGAGTAAGTTTCAAATTCTAGGTATTATCCACTCTTTCTATGGGAACCAGAGTTAAGGGAGATTAGGGTATTTACCTGAGGTTAGATGCTCAGGCAGAGGAGAGCAAGAATGAAATCCAGGCTCATTGATTTGATAGTGCTTCTTTAATATTCATTTGTATCTCAATGTGCCTGAAAAGTTTGAGAGCAGAGACCTGCCTACTGTTGTAGCTCTCCATTTTAAAGAAGGAGAATATTAAATTTATTCCATAACGTGTCCTTCCTGTTCCCCCCTCTGAGAGGCATTGGCTTTAGAATTTATACCTGTGTTGAAGTCCATGACCTTGTACAAATGAAACAATAGACAAGGAAACTGAAAGGTTAAGAGAAATGAAATTGGGATAGGAGTCCTTGGTTAACATGTAAGGATTAGGTGAGAATGTGTGTAAATCGATCATAACAGGTAAGATGGTCTGTGGATGCTAATTCCCTCCCTGTTTAAAGACTAAACCATTTTTGGATAGTTAAGAAACTAGTTTCTTCATTTTAGCCGGCAAAGATATGTTGTTGAAAACAAGCAAAAATAGGACTGTGAACACTTAAAAGAAGTGCCGGTATGTTTTCAGTGACTAAATTTCCACTATCCTAGGAAGACCAGTTCCTTGCATTTCCATATCTCAAAGTCACTGAGACCAGCCCATTGCATGTTTTTCCAGATGTGATGATTGGCTGCACTGAGTCAATACTTTACTCTTTTATGATGTCTTAAGGGCTGCTAAGTTGAATTTGATTAATTAAAAAATTTATTTTTCCATATTAACATGCATGTGTGCAAAGCTTTAAAAACCCTCAACTGCTCAATTTAACTTTTTCCTGAAAATGACTAAGAATTCAAATTTCTGAAAATCCTGTGATCTAATAACTTATTGCTGTTGCCATATTGACCACCAACAAGATGTCTCTAGATAAAAAGGAGACTTCAGCACTTTTTGCTTTTGGATTTCACTAGCAATACTAGCAATACTGAAGATTCTGTATGTGAAACTAGTGTTGCTTATTCAGATATTCAATGTTCAGTAACTATAGAAAAGCGCTGCATGCTTATCTAATCTGTTCTTAGGAGGTGGTTGGTTTCAAATCAATTTGAAAAGAATTTGCATGGGGTAGATAGAAACTGCAATATTAGCTAAATTTAAGCTAAGAAACTTTGTCATGCTAATCCTGTTTTTGTTAAGGAACTAGTACAGTTCAACGGTGCTGTGGTAGCATATTGAATTGCCACTTCATGTTAATTTAAGTAGAGAGTTAGTCAAATAAATGTTGTACGTAAAGGATCAATTGATTGGGTAATGGCTGGATTTTTATAGAAGATTTTTCTCGCTAAATTTCATACGTTGAAATTTGCCAAGTTAATCGAGATAACTAAAACTCTTTTTCCTCTAGATAAAATTGTCAGGAAAGCTGGCAGTCTGGCAAATGCGTATGTTTACGAAGTGGGCCCTGGGCCAGGGGGAATCACAAGATCTATTCTCAATGCCGACGTCGCTGAACTTCTGGTGGTTGAAAAGGACACTCGATTTATTCCCGGATTACAGGTGAGATATCCAAAGAGCCTTCTTTAGGAGGCAAAAGCTGAATTTAAATCTTTATGCCATGATGCTTAAACCCCAGGGTACACAAAGATTATGTAGGTTTTTCCTCAACTATAGATCCCCAAGGCCCCATTCCAGAGATTTTGATTCCATAGTCTGGAGAAATCTGGAAGTCTCCATTTTTAACAAGGACTCCCAGATGGTCTGTTGACTACACCTTGAAAAAACCTGCTTTACACATTTTTGCTAAACAAACTAATTGTTTTATGTGATTTTTTTTTTTAAAGTCTACTAACAGCTATGCATGTCGTGGCCCGTTCCTTCAAAAATAAATAATAATAAATAATGGCCAGTAATGACTCATTGGTGTGACTTTTGAGAACTTCATTTAGGTTCAAAAAGCATTTCCTCAAACAAAAGATGAGTAAGACATATGCACGCTTTTCATCATGAGAGACTTAATTATGCAGCTTAAGGATTCTTTTATAAGATAAATTTTTTAAGTGAAGGAAGGAAGTTGTACTTTCATAGATTTAGGATGAAGTATAAATGAAATGATATATACATCTTTAAAATACAGGCACTGTTATTGTATGAGAAATAAGAGTTGAAGGAACTGGGCATGTTTCAACTGGAGAAAAGAGGCCCTGGGTAGGAGCATACACAGCTGCACATCCAAGGTTGGTGGTAGATAGGATAAGCTTGTTTTGATCTTTTCTAAGAAAGAACTAAAACAAATAGATGGAAATTGAGGGAGACAGGATTGAGGATTTGAAATAAGGAGGAACTTACTTTTTTTAAAACGCTAGCAAACAGTGAAATAGATTGTATCAGTGATCTTGTAAAGGGATATCCTCATAAGGGAACACTTAATGACTTAAAGGCCTTTGTTTGATTCCTCCGTAATTTTAAAACTTTAAAAGAGCCCTGAACCTTTGGCTCAGATGACAAGCAATTTATCATGTGACTTTAATAGAATAATGTAGTTTTCTACATTATTATTTCTGTACAAAAGGAGAAATTGATTTAAAATGAGTACATTCTGATACTAACTTGTGTATATATTAATGGAGAAATGTTAATTTCTGTCAGAAGAACAGTTTGAAAAATTGTTTTTGAAAACCTAGAACTTTTTGTGCATGTATCTGATTTTTTAAGAATTATATATCAGTTAGAGGTGGAAATGGGAACATTATTATTTTTGGTAAGATCATGAGATTATGAAAAGAAACTGAATAATTGTATAAACCCCTTTGGGCTTATTCATGTAGCCCGTTTTGGACATAGGAATGCTCACGTGACTTTTTTGCTCTTAAAAAGACTTCTTGTCCCTCATATGTCACCATTTGTTGGGTTTATTCTTTCTTATTAGGCCAGGGGTGAACCAGATTTCCATTCATTCCCACATATTCTCCTCTCTGATATGAACAAAAGATCTTCGAAGGCAGACTGTTGAAAAGAGTGACTGCCACCCTTCTCTTCTCAGTTTCCCCAAACCCCTAAGTCACTACGTTCCTAACTCCAGCCGTGTTTTATCTCATTCGATGTATCATCTGACATACTGTATGTATGTTCTTCCCATTTGTTTGTTAACTGACTCACCTGTCTGGAGTGTAAATACCTGAGGGTAGAGATTTGTGTCTGTTTTGTTCCCTGTTGTACCTCTGTCTCACATAACAGTACCTGGTACATAGAGGTGTTCAGTAAATGTCTCACATGAGAAACAAAAAGGTTGACCGACTATTTCTGTATCTGTGTATGTATGTGTGTATGTATCTCTCATATTTGATAATTAAATGTGTCATTAAATAGTGAAAGTAAATATTTGTGTAGCATTGATAATGAAAAAGTTTTATGCTCTTTTTTTCTAAATTTGAAGGCTGATTTCAAGTTACATTACTCTGCAGGAAATGTATATTTGACTTCTCATTTGTTTTCAGTAGAAACAAAATTAATTCTTAGTATCTTATATGCAAGAAAGGAATTTGCCTTAAAAAGAAATGTTGGGTACTAAAATATCAAATGGGCTTTTTTCCCCCTGTAAGGAATATTTCAATATGTAAAACTACTTTCTTTTAGAGGTACTAAATTAATCATAAAACTGAGTAAAAGCAGAAAGAAAGTGATCTATTTTAAGGATTCCATTTTAGTGATTTCTAAGCTAATATAATTACTTTTTAAAGAAATTATAATAATTTATAAAATATCTTCTAGCTGAAAGCCTGTCATTTATAGCTTAATTCAATTCCTACAGTATTTTCATGAGGCAGTTTAGGGGAAAGAAAAGCTGGTGCTCATACAGGATTCATGCTCAGCATGTTCTAAAGGTAAGAAAAACATGTCTAGTATGTTTAGTATAGTATAGTTTTGTGGTAAAGACAGACTTCAGCATCAGCCTGCCTGGGTTTAACTTCAGATTCTACTACTAGTTGGGTGACTTTGGGTAGGTAATTTTGTCCTCTGTGCCTCAGTTTGCTTGTAGGACTCGTATGAGGATTAAGTGTATGCCTGATACTTAGAAAGCACTCAATAATATCTTAGTTATAAGTAATCAATTAAATTATTATCCCTATGCCTTGATTACCTCTGGTGATTAATGACTGATCAGGAGACCTCTGATCTGGAAAGAGGTATGGGAGGAAGTCATGTTATTCCATTGGAGCACTAGAAAATTCCCCAGTGCTATGGAAACATTGGGGCATTCTCCAACTCATCAAACTTGCATTGGACACCTAGGGTTTCTTTTCTTGATGTTGTCACATTCTGATTGTGCATTTCTAGGTTTTTAAGTTTTTCATTGTTTCTTGTTACATTTTCATGACTGACTGGATGCTCTGTGCTATGGAGAGGAGTGAGGAGATTTCCTGAATCTCAAGGAGCTTGAGGCCTTGATAGGTTTTTTCCCGTTTCTGAACTGGAAATAACTTAGATTTTCTGACATCTCAGGGAATTTGAAGCTTTGATAGATTCTTCTGCATTTCTGAAGTGGAGATAAATTTTGTAAATCATTTGTACCCCTTCAGAGAAGTAGTCCAGATTCTCCCTCATTTTATTTTATTTTTTTCTGTTTATTTTAAAGCAAACCTGTCCAAGCTATTGCCCACAGACTGCCTGCGGCCCAACACAAATTCTTAAACTTTCTTAAAACATTATGAGATTTGTTTTGCATTTTTTTTCAAGCTCGTCAGCTATCGTTAGTGCATTTTATGTGTGGCCCAGGATAGTTCTTCCAGTGTGGCCGAGGGAAGCCAAAAGATTGCAGAGCACTGTTTTAAAGGCTTCATATATTAAAAATAATATAATAATACCTAATATTTATGGAGAGTTAATCACACTAAATACTTTGTGATGTGGTTTGGCTCCGTATCCTCACCCAAATCTCCTCTTGTAGCTCCCATAATTCCCATGTGTTACGGGAGGGACTCAGTGGGAGATGATTGAATCATGGGGGTGGGTCTTTCCTGTGCTGTTCTCGTGATAGTGGATGAGTCTCACAAGATCTGATAGTTTTAAAAGTGGGAGTTTACCTGCACAAGCTCTCTCTTTGCCTGTTGCCATCCACGTAGGATGTGACTTGCTCCTCCTTGCCTTTCACCATGATTGTGAGGCCTCCCCAGCCATGTGGAACTGTGACTCCAGTTAAACCTCTTTTGTAAATTGCCCAGTCTCAGGAGTATCTTTATGAGCAACATGAAAATGAACTAATACACTTTGTTTTACAGCTTTTTTGAGATACAATTGATGCTCAGTAAACTGCACATATTTAAAGTGTACAAATTACTGAGGATTTGTGTGTGTGTGTGTGTGTGTGTGTGTGTGTGTGTTTGAGACAGGGTCTCACTCTGTCACCCAGGCTGGAGTTCAGTGACACAAGCACAACTCACTGCAACCTTGACGTCCTGGGCTCAAGCAATCCTCCCACCTCAGCCTCTTGAGTAGGTGGAACTGCAGGTGCACACCACCATGCCTGGATGATTTTTGTATTTTTTTGTAGAAATGGGATTTCACCATTTCTACATGGTGGTCTCAAACTCCTGGGCTCAAGCATTCTGCCCACCTCAGTCTCCCAAGTTGCTTGGGATTACAGGCAAGAGCCACCACCCCCAGTTAACTGAGTTTTGACATATGTGTGATTGCGTGAAACCATCATCACAATCAGGAAAATAAACAATCATCATCATCAGGATTCCTCATGTTTCTTTGTACTCTATCCTTTCCTTCCCCCTTTACCTATCCCAGACAACCACTAATCTGCTATCTCTATAGCAGAAGTTTATATAAATGGAATCGTACAATATGTACTTTTGTTTTGGTCTGATGTCTTTTACTTAGCATAATTATTTTGCAATTCATCCATGTTGAGGTGTTCATCAGTAGTTTGCTCCTTTTTATTGCTGAATAGCATTCCATTTTATGAATATAACACATTTGTGAATCTGTGCACCTGTTGAAAGACTTTGGGTTTTTCTATTTTTTGGCTCTTATACTGTAATAAAGCTTTTATGAACATTCATATGCAAGTGTTTGTGTGGATACACACTTCCGTTTCTCTTGAGTAAAAACCTAGGAGTAGAATATCCGGGTCCTGTGTAGAATATCCGGGTCCTGTGGTAGACGTATATTATACTTTTTATGGAACTACCAAATTGTTTTATAAGATGACTGTGCCATGTTACATTCCTACCAGTTGTACTTCAGAGTTCCCGTTGCTCCACATGCTTGCTGAGACTTGGCATGGTCAGTCTTTTTAATTTTAGCCATCCTAGTGAATATGTAACGGTATCCTCTTGTGGTTTTTATTTGTGTTTCCCTAATAGGTAATGATACTGGACATATGATGTGCTTATTTGCCATCTTTGTATCTTCTTTGGGGAGTTATTTGTTCAAATAATTTTAGTACTTTTACTTTTTTGTCTTATTATTGAATTTTAAGAGATATTTATATAGTTCAGATCTGAGGCTTTGTCAGATACAGATTTTGCAGATGTTTTCTCAGCTGTGGCTTACCTTTTTATTTTCATAACTGTCTTTTGAAGAGCAGAAATGTCATGTTTATGAAGTGCAATTTATCAGTTTTTTCTTCTAGATTTTATGCTTTTTATGTCTTATTTTTAAAATATTTGCCAAACCAAGATCACTAAAAATTTCTCCTATGTTTTCTTTGAGGTATTTTATAATTTTAGTTTTTACATTTAGGTCTTCGATACATTTTGAGCTAATTCTTGCATATTGTGTGAGGTAAGGTTTAGGTTCTTTTTTAATACCATTTGTTGAAAATACTGTCTTTTCCTCATTGAATTGTCTTGGTACTATTGTCAAAAATCAGCTGATTTTATGTGTGTCAGTTTATTTCTGAACTTCCAATTCTGTTCTATTTATCTGTAGGTCTGTTGTTTCACCAACAACCACCTGTATTTATTACTTTAGACTGAAGACTGAAAAAGCCTTCATTTTGCCTTCATTTTTGGAAAATATTTTGGCACCTTTTTTGTTTTATTACTCTAAAGAATTTGCTCCACCATTTTCTCACTTGCATTGTTGCTGGCAAATCTTTTATCATCCTTATCTTTGTTCTTTTTTCTCTGGCTGCTTTTGATATTTTCTACTGTTTTTGAGCAATTTCATCATGATGTGCTCACTATAATTGTCTTCATATTTCTTGTGTGTAGAATTCATTGAGCTTATTGGATCTGTAGGTTTTCCTGTGCTTTTTGCTCTCTAATGTCTGAAAATTGTTGTTTCTTCTATTTTCTCCATTTTTTAAATTGGTTTAAGGCAGGAGAATGTGCCTGGTCCCTTAGACTCCATCTTTGTCAGAGTAGGAAGTTTCAGGATTCTTCTTAACCATTAAATGATGTGGTTTTGAAGAATTTTTGGAGACAGTAAGTCATTGTATTGTTAGTATTGCCTTTGGTTGGTTGGTTGGTTGGTTGGTTGGTTGGTTGATTGGTTGGTTGGTTTGTTTTTTGAGGCAGAGTTTTGCTCTTGTTGCCCAGGCTGGAGTGCAGTGGCACGATCTTGGCTCACTGCAAGCTCCACCTCCCAGGCTCAAGCGATTCTCCTGCCTCAGCCTCCCGATTAGCTGGAATTACAGGCACCCACCACCACGCCCATCTAATTTTTTGTATTTTTAATAGAGACTGGGTTTCTCCATGTTGGCCAGGCTGGTCTGGAACTCCTGAACTCAGGTGATTCACCTGCCTCGGACTCCTAACCTTTGGGGTTTTTTTATAGGTAAACACTGATTATTTCCACTTCATTGGCATAGTGGAAAGTTCATGGGATTGAGCATCAAATAGTCTAGTGACCAAATCTCAGATAGGTCACCTACTAGCTTCGTGACCTTAAGCTTGCTATTGAACCTTTTTTAGCTTCAACTTTCTCATCTGCAGCATGGGAATAATAGTTCTCTTCTGTGGATATTGCAAGGATGGGTAGAAATGGATGTAAAGACCCTGGCATAATCCCAGTAGCCAGTAATAGTTGCTATTTTAATTATTCCCCTTCCAGCCATCTTATAAAGAGACATATGAGGTAATTTCAGCATCTAGGCAGAAAGAGCTATTTTTAATTAGAGATAATGAAGTTTTGAAATTCTTTAATTTCTAACAAATTTTTTAAACAGGAAGATTGCCTACCTTGCTGTTGTGACATAACTACTTACTTTATACATGTAACTTACTTGATGTTACCATAGTTAATTGTAACATAGACAAAACTCAACAAATAAGCAAAAAGTGGCTTACAGCCAAAGTGACTTTTTAGTCCATACAAAGTAGAAGTACAGAGATCAGTGGTAGAAGCAGGTCCACTGACAACTGTAAGAAGTAACAGTTGTTACAGTGACAGAAAGCTATAAAGGACAAATATAAAGACAGAAGAAACAATAATAATAATAGGGTAGCAAAAACACCTTCATAACTGTTGAGGCCATTATTCTAAAGACAACAGTAACCCTAGGTCATCAAAAAAAGAGTGAAATTTGGTTCAGTGTTCTTGACCTAAGGAAGAGGATTCTGCAATGTAGTTTAGAAAGATTTTCTTCTATATGTTTCTTATTTAAAAATGTTAACACTTAAAGGAATAAACATTTATTGAATAGAAAATTTATTAAATAAAACGTCTAATTCCTTGATGAGGCTAAGCAAATGAGTCTATACTATACTTAGGTGTTCAGATCCTGCTTAAAAAGCAAGCAAGGGAGGTGGGGATAGAGAGGCTGGTCAACAGGTACAAAGTTATCGTTAGATGGGAGGAATAAGTTCTGCTGTGCAATACCATTCTGTTGCACAGTAGGGTGACTAAGTTAATGACAATATATAGTGTATTTCAAAATAGCTAGAAGAGAGAATTTTAAATGTTTTCACCACAAAGGAAAGATAAAAGTTTGAAGTGGATATGCTAATTATCCTAATTTTATCATATTGTACACGTGTGTAGAAGCATATCATAATTAGCATCTGTCATTATTCTAATGGCAACAGTGACCCCAGGTCATCAAGAAAAGGGTGAAATTTGGTTCAGTGTTCTTGGCCTAAGGAAGAGGATTGTGCAATATAGCCTCCCTATACATTGGCCTTAGGAAGACGGTTACGTAGTTAGCGTACCTGTACATTGTGTACAATGTATAATGATAAAATTAGGATAATTAGCATATCCACCTCAAACATCATTTCTTTGTGGTGATAACATACAATTATTGTGTGTCAATTAAAAATAAAACAAGCAAATAGAATAAAATCCAATATGGCTTGGCTGTGCCCCTACTCAAATCTCATCTTGAGCTGTAGTTCCCATAATCCCCATGTGTTGTGGTAGGGACCCAGTGGGAGGTAATTGAATCATGGGGGCAGTTACTCCGATGCTGCTGTTTTTGTGATAGTGAGTGAGTTCTCATGAGATCTGATGGTTTTTATAAGGGGTGTTTCTCCCTTTTGTTTGGCACTTCTCCTTGCTCCCGCCACGTGAAGGACATGTTTACTTCCCCTTCCACCATGAGTGTAAGTTTCCTGAGGCCTCCTTAGCCATGCTGAACTGCGAGTCAATTAAACTTCTCTCCTTTGTAAATTACCCAGGCTCGGGTATGTCTTTATTCACAGCATGAGAACGGACTAATACAAATCTAATGTCAAATTTAAAAAAGAGAGTGAAAGATTTGATAATGACATTGAAATGTCCAACAAACTTAAAATTCCTATAAAAATATTTTTAGATATTTGTAGTATCATTTAAGATACGAGTGGTTATGTGATTTCTGTTTGTTTTTGCTCTGTTCATAAATTTAAAATACTGAAAAGTCTGAAAATGTACATTTTTAATACAATTCAAGTTATTTTACATACTAAAATAAAGCAAGCTAATTGACATTTTGACATCATGCTGTGACCTCTCTAAAAGTCTGAAAAGTCTGTTGTAACATCTTTATTTTTTTATGAATAAACAGCAGTACTTTTATATGTGTTATATATAAGAATACAAATTTTGTCTTTCAACTACTGTATTTTATACTATAGATTATTTCCTTCTCATACAGTTTGCTTAACAGTTTTGCCCAGCCCTGTTTCAAATTTGGGCCCTACTATGTGGCAAATCAGGAAGAAGATAATTAATGTAACTACAGTGTTGGCTGCCATGAACCCCTTACATGAGAAGGTGACAAAATGTACAAAATAGCTATTCGGTGTAGTATTTCTTCTTTCTTAAGGAATTGATAATTTTGTGTAAGTTCTAAGAATTGTATAAATTATTTCCTTATCCAGTAAAATCAACAAAAAACTGCCTAGCCGAACCACAATTACTTGCCCCCTGCAGAGGAGCTTTCACTAAGACTTTGGTTAGAGGAGAGGTTTTTTTAAATGGCCACAGAAAGATGCTTCTACATTTGTATTTTAACTTTTATTAAAGGCATTGTTTATGACATTGTTTCATGTGCCCTTTACAAAGCATAATACCAGGAAAAAAATTATCTCTTGGAGTCTTGGTACAACTACTATTGAAAAGCAAAAATTGTATATTTCATTATGTAAATCAGCTCTCACGATTGTCAGGATTGTTAGCTCTTGTGTTTTACGTGTATGCTTCCCTTCTTCATGGTTTGGTTTTCAGTTTCTTCTTTTATAGCCTTGTGTAATGATGCCTTTTACTCTAAACTGGCATACATCTCATTTTGGAAGAATATAGAATTGAACACTAAAATAAAAGTGAAAAGAACCATTTGAGAGTGTCTGTAAAAGTACTCATTTGGCTGTAATCTGGTGCCTGCATTTGTGATTGGCTGTGCCTTTAAGCACATTCTGTGATAACACCTCCAGGGTTTTGAAGTGTAATGCTCCATTGTTATTCTTGAATGCATATAATAGTGATTTTTCCCACTCCTCCACCGTCCCCCATGTATCATTATGGTAGTGAAAACATTTCTGTTACTGGTTGGCTAGAAAGTTTTTGTGTGTCATTGCTTAATATCATTTGAAGTGTTTAAAAGGGTACTGTCAATAATCATAATATCAATTTAGTCTGTCTAGCACTTTTTCCCCATACTTGCTTTAAGGACTTCACATAAATCTGTTAACACCAGCATTCATTCCTTCTGCAGTGGGGAGTTGCAAAGTAGATCAAGCTACAAATTGTCAAGAAGGAGGTGCACGTTTTAAAGTGTGGGGAGGATTTGGTTTGTCATTGACTGAGATTGAAAAGTGAATGGGAACCCAAAAGAAATGTAGTTTTAAACCTAGAAAAGGAACTGGGTATAGTGGCTCACACCTGTAATCCAAGCACTTTGGGAGGCCAAGGCAGGCGGATCACTTGAAGTCAGGAGTTAGAGACCAGCCTGGCCAACACGGTGAAACTTCGTCTCTACTAATAATACAAAAATTAGCCAGGCGTGGTAACGCACATCTGTAATCCCATCTCCTAGGGAGGCTGAGGCAAGAGAATTGCCAGAATCCCGGGAGCAGAGGTTGCAGTGAGCCAAGATTGCGCTACTGCACTCCAGCCTAGGCAGCAGAGCAAGATTCCATCTCAAAAAACAAACAAAAAACAAAAACAAAACCTAGGAAAGGAAGGTAAATTTATTTATGTTATATTAGCTTTTAGATATGCAGTTGTACCTGTCAGTGTGGGAAAAGTTAGCGTTTGAAATGTGATTATCAGAGCATATAAGTTAATGACAAAGAGCCAATTTTACATTGTTTTGTTGTGTTTTAGTCCTAACTACTAATTATTAAGTACTTTCCATATATTGACATCATGAGACATAAGCTTTTAGTTTTGCCTCTTTGTTTTTGGCACGCTGATTTGTTTTGTCTTAACTTTGTGAAACATAATTATAGAAAAAATTTTAGCATTTTCCGTTGACGTTAAGTGCTATGATTAAATATGTGGTTTTATACATTAAGAGCATGCCACATAGAGAGCTGTCGCTTTTTAAATTTTTAGTATATTGAAATTGTTATATTTTCCAAGATGTATTGCCTGGAGCTCACCAGATCAAGTTTTAGTAACGAGTGGTAATTTAAAATAATCCATAAGTATATTAATATCAGAGGCATGCGATTATTTTTGCTAAACTACCATGGCTAAACATATCAAACTAGATGATTTCCAGACTTAAAATATGTTTAGCCTCTTACCAGTAGAGGCACTTCAACTATTTATTTCTGAAAGATTATTTGTATAAATCTGCCTGATTGGCTTGTAAAGTAAATCTTTGCAATTTTCTAGACCCTACAAAATTGGATGTCCCAGGCTAAAAGAGAAAGTTTCCAGCTTTACAAAGACCTGAATGCCATTTGGTCATTCACTTATTCATGCACTTCTTCTTAAATATGTATTAAACACTCACTGTGCATTGCTGTAGCTACAGGGGCTATAAAGGTAGCTAGGAAATGGGTCCTGACCTTAAGGAGCATGTGTCGTTGCAGGGGAAATTGAGATACAGTTTGTAAGTGCTGTAAAGAGGCAGGTGCACAGCACAGTGTTAACCCCAAAGGTGGACTAATCCACAAGCCATGTTTCTTGGTCCAGTGTCTCCTCTCTGGCTTCTGTGATCATCTTGTTTATCCTCCCTCTTGGTTGTATGAGTTGGGCAAGGAGAGGTGTTAGGAGAAAAAAAATCAGCTTTAATGGACCCAGAGAATTAGGACCAAGGTAGGCTCAGGGCAAATGTTCCCTTTGAGCCTGTTCACCATCCCTATCCAGTGCTAGGCACATTCTAGAATCTTGGCAACTGAGTTGAAGCCAAGGTTCTCTGAGCTCTGACTTAATGTGGGAAGAAAGTCACTTCTTCCCTTGAAATCTACCTTACAGTGATATTTCTTCTCATTGATATATTCACTCCTGCCTTTTAAAATTTATAAGCTCAGAGACTTTAATATGTAACGAAGGTCTTCAAGAATCAAGTTTGTGTTGGGTATGGGGCATTTAACACAATATGAATTTATAGATGACTTAGCTATAAAGTTTTTTGAATTAAGTGCCAACTCTTCAGTACTGTGAGAGTATGATGGTAGGGTAGGTGGAATGAAGAAGAAAAAGATTACAAAGGAAAAAGTGCTTTTTTCCCCCCTTTTTGCTCACAAAGACAGAAGGAAAAGGAAAGAAAGCAAACGGTTAGTAGGTGGAAATAGGTTGGGAAGTAGCTATTGTTAAAACATCCAGGGTAATTCATAGGTCGATAAAGGCTGTGGATCAACAAATATTAAGATTAGGGATGCTCTGCTCAGAGGAGTATCTCGGAGTGCCAAGTGGAGACTGGCATCGACAGGTGACTTTCTACTTGGCTAAATCTACCCATCTATTAAGTTACAGATCTTGATGATATGTAGAATCCTTTGTATATATTTAGGCTATGAAGATTTAGTTAAATTAAGCTTATCTTTCATATAGTTGACTCCTGATTAATTATCCATATTTCATGATAATGTCCTTAGTCTCTAATTTAAAAACTTATTGTTAGGAGTGAGTTTATGCTAAATCTATGCAGAAATAATGTCATCCTGAGGCTCAAAATTACACTAATATATCTGTAAAACTGTAAGCTAGTGTTGTACTGTCTGTTACTCTCCCTAACCATTCATATGTGTTAAAATGAAACACCACCGTTGTCTTTTGCAATACACATGATGTAGTATTTGTTCATTAATGATCACCCCTAGTCTCTGACTTTTTTAACTGATTTTTTAAATGCACAGGTTTAAAAAGTTTAGTTTTGTTACTTTCATAAGTATATGAGCTCACTTTACTGATCTTTTTATAAAATAGATGCTTTCTGAGGCAGCACCTGGGAAACTGAGAATTGTTCATGGAGATGTCTTGACATTTAAGATAGAAAAGGCTTTTTCAGAAAGTCTTAAAAGACCCTGGGAAGACGGTAAGTGCTTTTGGGTAGTTATAAACATCTCTTTTATGGTGTTCATTTTATGACACATTTATTACAGATGTTTTATGTTTATATTTAAAATTATCTGAACAGAATTAAATAATGTGTATTATAATTTTCTCTTGCTTCCTGCTTCCAAATTATAAAATCTAGTTACTTTTTCTTAATTCTAATTCATTTGTCTCAAATTTCTAAATGTTTTGAATTCTGTGCAAATAAACTTATCATTTTTTGTGATACCGTATAAGGATAGGGTAAACTGTGAATTGTTATTTGTTCCAGATAGTGGAAAAAAAGAAGTGCTTTAGTAAACTGAGCCATGCCCAAGCCTTTGTTTTAACTTTTTCTATTATTTTTCACATTCAGTGAGCAACCAAGGCAGTCTTCATTCACAGGCAGTGTTTATTGGGTACCAGCTGTGTGCAGCCCTTCAGAATGCATAGATAAATAGGGTATGTTTCTTCCTATAACAGACTCTCAGAACAAATGGAGGAGGGCTTAGGGTGCCTCCACATCTGGCTGCCCCCATGTCTCTGGCCTCCCCCATGACCAGACTCCTTCAGATGGGCCGCACTCGCAGTCTCCGCCAGCTAACAGGCCCTCCTGTTCTTAGCATGCAGCCTTCAGGTTTCTGCCCCAGCCGAGCCGCACTGGAACCACAGTGCCTTCCTCGTTACCTGTTTCAAACCTTATCTGACTGAGTTCTTCCACATTCATTTGACTGTAACCCATAGTCTTCCGGAGGATTTCTCTGCTGTTTTTCTCCCTGATACCAGCCCCTCCTGTTTTTCCTTTTACATTTGTGAACTTTTTCTAACTATTCTTAGCTGGTGGTTATTTTTCTACCCACTTTGTACATATTGTTGTTTCTGGGGTTTTTCTTTTTGGGCAGATTTGCCAGATTACTCCATTCCTGTGGTTTCACTTACCACCTATGTATTGCAGACATTCACATCTTTATATGCTGCCTGTACCCCCTTCCTGGGCGTCTGACCTGTGACAGCTTCATCTAGGTGTCCCATAGGCACTTTAATCTCATCATGTCCAAAATAAATTCTCTTTTTTCTCAAGCCAACTCTTTTTCATGTATTTCCTAGGCCAGAAATTCAAGGACTTTCTCTGAGTAACTGAGCAGTAATTAAGTATAATTTTTTCCTCAATAATCCAAAGCCGATTGTGAGAAAACATTGCTTTTGAATAATAAGTGAAATGAAAAATATTTAGCCATGTCTATTTATGTATTTTTGTTTGATGCTATTAATATCCAGTCTGATTTTACTTGTCACTGAAATTGTATTCAGAATATATTGATGGAATTATTTCAGGTTGTTTTTTCCTCTGCCACCAGATCCTCCAAATGTACATATTATCGGAAATCTGCCTTTTAGTGTTTCAACTCCACTGATTATCAAGTGGCTTGAAAATATTTCCTGTAGAGATGGACCTTTTGTTTATGGCAGAACTCAGATGACTTTGACTTTTCAAAAGGAAGTGGCAGAGGTAAGTTTTAACTTTTTGTGACTATTTTTATCACACGTTCAAATTCCAAAGCAAAATAATAATACCGCATTTTTACCACAGTCTGTGTTTTCTAAGTTAATATCTTATTACACACACAAAAACCCAGCAGCAGCTCAGCCAAAAGTTAAGACTGTGATGATGATGACAGACGTAACCGCTGTGAGCTTCTGGGAAAACATGAATGATGTGTGATAGCCAAGGAGATAGTGTGGTAAACACAGGGATGCAATAGCCATCGATGCCACTGGAGAAAGACAAAAGCAATGCCCTGTTGACCATACCCAGGATTGGCACGTGATACCTTGAAATTGATCCTTTAGGCTTAATGGCATGGCAGTTAAAAAATATGATAATTGGCCGGGCATGGTGACTTATGCCTGAAATTCCAGCACTTTGGGAGGCCGAGGAGGGCGGATCGTGAGGTCAGGAGTTTGAGACCAGCCTGGCCAACATGGTGAAACCCCGTCTCTACTAAAAATACAAAAAAAAAAAAAGAAAAGAAAATTAGCCGGGTGCGGTGGTGGGTGCCTGTAATCCCAGCTACTCAGGAGGCTGAGCCAGGAGAATTGCTTGACCTGGGTGGCAGAGGTTGCAGTGAGCCAGAATTGCGCCACTGCACTCCAGCTTGGGTGACAGAGCAAGACTCTGTCTCGAGGGGGAAAAAAAAGAATGTGATAGTCACTTTGGAGCTGAGAAAAGGAAGGGGATTGAGGGTCTCATTATTCAGTATATAAATTGCACTTCATCCCTCACCTCAGCGAAGCCTGCTATGCCTGCATTCCCATGGTGGAAGTGTTCTGGGTTCACTCGAGAAAGTAAACCCTCCAGGGTAGTCAAGGGTGGTTTTTGAGCTGCAGAGGTATAAGGAGGGATGTGCAGACTCTTAAGTGGTTTTTAAAAAAAATATTATTATGACATAAAGTACAAGAGTATACAGCCATCCATTGGTATCTGTAGGGAATTGATTCCAGAACTCCCACAAATACCAAAATCTACAGGTGCGCAAGTCCCTGATGTCAAACAGTGTAGTATTTGCATATAACCTATGCATATCATCCCATTTACTTTAAATCATCTCTAGATTATTTGTAATACCTAAGACAGTATGAACGTGTTATAAATAGTTGTTACACTGTATTATTTGGGGAATAATGATAAGGGAAAAATCTATACATGTTCAGTACAGATGCAACCATCTTTTTTTTATTCCCTGAATATTTTTGATCTGGGGTTGGTTGGATCCATGGATATGGAACCCACAGATACCGAGGAATGACTGTATAATGTACATAGATGGCTTAATAAAGGGAACTCCTGAATCCCCACCCCCCACATGGGTAATTGAATCACCGGTACCTTTGATACCCCATTGTATCCCTCACTCTGATTGCATCTCCTTTCCATCCCATGCTACTAAGGTGATCACTACTGTGAATTTTGGATTAATTCCCTTGCATAGTCTTATCACATAGATTTATATTCCTATGATGAATACACTTTAGTTTTGTCCACTTTTGACAACTGGGTTCATATAATATGTATTCTGTATGTATTCATATAGTATGTGTTCTTTTTATCCTGAACATTATTTGTCAGATTCACTGACATTGCTCATGACTGTAGTTTATTTAGGTAGCTATATATACTACCTACTATTTGACTGTGTAAGATCTCTTATCTCTTCATTCTCATGTTCCCGTACGTTGAATTAGTTTCAGTGTTCTGTTTTTACAAACAAAACTCGTAGACATTCCATACTATGTCAGGTGGGGCACATGGGCAACATTTCTTTAGGGTATTTACCTGGGAGTAGAACTGCAAATCTTCCCCCCTGCATAGATAATGCTACATTGATCTCTGAAATCATCATGCCTGTTTATATTCCCACCAGCAGTGTGTATGAGTTCATTTTGTTCCATATTCTTGCCAGTACTCAGTATTGCCAGACTTGTACATTTTTATTAATCTGAGGGTAATGGAATGTCAATGTGTTTTATTTTGTCCTTGCTGATTTGTAGCAAAATTGGGCACTATTGTGTGTTTACTGGCCTTTTGGGTTACTTGTTTTTAGTGCTTGCTTTTTGCTCACCTTTCTTTTGGGTTGCTTATCTTTCCTTACTGATTTGGAGGAGTTCTCACATACTCTTTAATACTCTTCATACTAGTCCTTAGTTAAATGTGTTGAGCATTTCTTCTACTCTAAGGCATGTTGTTATTTTCTTTTTATGGTGTCTTTTGAAGAGCAAGCATTCTTAAGTTTATGTCTAGTGTTTTTTGTGTTTTATTGAGGAAACCCTTTTATATCTTGAGTTCATGAAGATATTCTTCTGTTATCTTCTAGAAGCTTTATGTTCACCTTTCACATTTATATCTATAGTCCCCTTGGGGTTGATCTCTCTGTATAGTGAAGTAGAAGCCATTTTTACTATTTTTAACATATGGGTCCCAATTAACCTAACTCCATTTACTCACAATAGTCAGCCCTCATTGATCCCTGTCGGCACCTCTGTCAGCATTGGTCTGGTTAGAGACATAGAAGCACTGGTCTGATTAGAGACATCGAGAAAAAAATGACATGAAATCCAGGAAGGAGAGGGCCTCCCCTACAGGACAGAGAGAAAAGAGTCCTCAGGCAGAACAGCCAGTCCAGATTGGAGCCAATTAAAAGGTGAATTTGATAAAACTGCTGTCAAGTTTGCATATAGTCAAAAAAAGTTACAAAAACTCAGGAGAGTTTAAGATTGAATTCATGATAAAAAAAAAAATAGAAAACTAAATATAACAGGGAGTGAATCAAGGAGACTATACCATTATTGGAATGAGAAGTACAAAAATATTATTTGGAGATAAATAATTATTTTGAAAACCTAAGAAAAAATGAGAGACATATAAAAATAACTATAAAACCTAACCGAGAATCTCAAGGTCACTGAGATAAATCAGGAGAAATATCATAGCCCCAGAAGGAAAAATGATTATTATAAAGATGCTAATTTTTTCCAAAAATTCTGTATATCTAATTATAATCCTCAAAGAATTTATCTTGAAATACGCAGTTCTCAGGATCATCTGGAGTAATAGACCTGCAAGAATATGTAAGAAGTGTTGAAAAAGGAGAGTGCTGAGAGAAGACTTCCTTGTCATATGCTAAAATGTATGGTGAAGCTTTAATAATTAAAGCAGTATGAGAAGTAGCACGTGACAGAGCAATTACTAGACTAGAAAGCCCGATGCAGACACCTTAGCAGTATCTGATAATGGTCAGATCAAAAATCAGCAGTGAGGAAAGAATTAAGTAAATGCATGGATATTTGGTTAACTATCATGAAAAAAAAATTATCTCTGTAAATTCTATTTGGGTCTTTGGATCTTCTCTTTCTGTCCTCATTATGTTCATGCCTTCCTTGGCATTTTTGTATGTAGGTATGATATTTAAAGTAGATGTTTTGGCCAGGCATGCTGGCTCATACCTGTAATCTCAACACTTTGGAAGGCTAAGGTGGGAGGATTGCTTGAACCCAGAGTTCGAGACCAGCCTGGGTAACATAGGGAGACCTTGTCTGTACAAAAAATACATAAAAAATTAGCCAGGTCCAGTGCTGCCTGCCTGTGGTCTCGGCTACTCAGGAGGCTGAAGCAGGAGGATCACCTGAGCCCAGAAGATCAAATTGCCGTGAGCCGTGATCACGTCACTGCACTTCAGCCTGGGCGACAGAGCAAGACCCTGTCTCAAAAAAATGAACAAATAAATAAAGTAGCTGTTTTCAGATCCTTGCCTGCTAATTTCATTATCTCTGTCATTTCTGTACTCTTTTAGTAATTGATTTCCCCCTCCTTGTTATAGGTTCCATTTTTCTGTTTCTTTGAAAGCCTGGTAATTTCTGACATAACATCAGGTATTGTGAGAGTTTTATTTTTTTAATGCTGATGAGGGCTGGATTTTGTGGTATTGGGTTGAGTGCTGGGTTTCTTTTGACACATAGATAAGATTGCTTGAGGCTTGTATTGTTCTGGTGAATCCAGGGTAGCTTTTAATTTGGGGCTAATTGAGCCCCAGTACCACGTCATGACCTTTCTGAGGAAGGCACCCAACGCCCTGCATGTTTTGGGGCCTCTTGAGCCATTTGAACCCCAGTTGTTCCTGCCTTCCCCTGATTCTAGTTCAGGCTCCCAAGCCTCAGCCACCTGCAAATCAGTGCTCAGCAGGGGACTTGGGGGGCCCTTTTGCTACCTCAGGAGCTCTGCCTCACATTCTGTCTCCCTCTCCTGTTCCTGTCTCCCCCACCCCCTGCTCCTGCACATGTGTGAGCACCGTGTGTGTGCGTTTTCCATATCTTTGGTAGTCTACCCCACAAATTCTGCCTACTGAGGCCTCCCAGATCTCCAGCTCTGGCTCCCCGTGCCCAGGAGACCTCTAGGTTCAGTTTGAGCTGCCCATTGCCTCTGCTGGAGCCCGAGAAGGGCCTCCAGTTCTCTGCAGGCTGGGCATCTAAGGCTCATCTCCTTTCCATTTCAGTGACCTTGTTTATGCAAACCATTGTTTCCTATGACTTACTCAGTTTTATTGTTGTTTCAGAACAAAACTTTTTAATACCAGAATTTGTTTGAAATCAGTAGACTCTACTACTACGTAAGTTTAATACTTTAAATGCCTTCCTCTCAGATAATTTGAGTGTATCATAAGAATTTCATTTCTTAGATCTATCCCTCTCTTTTTACCCTTGTTCCCGTTTAGGGAAATCATTTCCAACGAGGGCACTTTAGCTTTATCCGCTCCTCAGGGGCATTTGGCAGTGTCTGAGGTGTTTTTCGTTGTCACAACCTGGGAGGGGGCTTCTGGTCTCTAGTGGATAGAAGGTTCGGGGTGCTGTGAAGCATTCTTCAGTGCACAGCAGAGCCTCCCACAGCGAAGAAGCACCCAACATTAGCCCAAGATGTCAGTCATGCCATTGTTGAAAAACTTTCCTTTAAATTATTTGGCCATAAAATATTTCTCTCAGGTGTCTTGGAACTTCCCATCATAAAAATGTAGGACCCTTTCGTGTGTGTTAGGAAGCCTGGGACGATGTCACCACTTTCCGTAAGGTCTTTGCCATTTCCTCTTCATGAACCTGCTAATTCTCTTGGATTGGTTTGAATTGGGCCCATGCTGAGTTTTCTTTGTCGTTTTTCTCAACCTTTGGATATGTTGGTTCTGACAGAAACTATTCTTGTTTCCTCTGCACTTACACAACTTCTGACACCAGATGTGTGGGTGTTTTCCACACCAAGCAATCTCTCGATTCTCCAGACACCAGCAGGGCATCCTGCAGTTTCATTCAATTCCGATACTCTCCACTTGTTTTTAGTGTTAGATCCCACAAGTTAAGAGCCAGTTCCCACAAAACTGCCCCTCACTTCAGATGACAGTCACAAAGCTGGGCCTCTAGGAGTTCTGAGCAACCAGCTATAAAATAAATTAAAGATTCCCATGACCCCCTCCTCAGGTTGGATCACTTGTCAGAATGGCTCAGAAACTCAGGGAAACACGTTACCTGCACTTAAGTCATGGGTGATCAATTGGTCTCTGTGGCCAGCCCCATCTTGAGCTGCCTAGAGGCCTCATCCTAAGTTATCTCATTACTGTAAACTCTGGGGGACTTGTGAATTTAAAACAAGACATGCCTATCACTCAGGAAATTTCAAGGGCTTTAGAAGGTGTATGCAAGGAACCAGGACAAAGTCCAAATATATTTCTTATTATACCACGTCTGTGAATTTATTTTTCTCAGCTGACATGATTATTTTGGTATTTCTGCTCTTGAGTACATAATAGAGATACAAAATACTATGTACTCTATTTGTGTGGGGGGAAACACAAAGAAACAGAGGCTTAAGAAGAGGTGGAGTAATTTCAGTGACTCAGAATGTCAGTTGTGGTTATTAATAATAGTGTTACTTTGACTTCACCATATGCAATTCTTTTGAACAAAAAATGGTTGCTTTTAGTGAAATTTTACCATGAATATTGAGAAGAGTTTATATCGAGTCTAATTTATAGAATGCCTTAGAAGTCTGGGTAACACTGGTCCTCTGATTTTCACATTTTGCAAGTGAAAGTTTCAGTAAGAGAATATATAGCATATTAGTCCATTCTGTGCACTACTATAAAGAGATACTGAGACTGGGTAATTTATTTTATTTTATTTTTTTAAAAAAAGAGGTTTAATTGGCTCATGTTTCTGCAACTCTACAGGAAGCACAGCTAGGGAGGCCTCAGGAAACTTACAGTCATGGCAGAACGTGAAGGGGAAGCAGGTACAGCTTATGTGGCTGGAACAGAAGGAAAGCGGCAGGTGCTACACACTTTACAACAACCTGTTCTTGTAAGAACCAACTCACTGTCATAAGAACAGCAAGAGGGAAATCTGCCCCCTTGATCCAGTCACCTTTCACCAGGCCCCTCCTCCAACATTGGGGATTACAATTTGACATGAGATTTGGGCAGGGACACTAATTCAAACCTTTTCATATAGCAGCATTTTGTTACATGCCATTTGCTCTTGACATGGTTGTATATGCAATTTTGTATTTTAGCCACAGAAAGCCCTTTTTAACATTTACTTTGTTTGGCTTTGTGAATTACAAAACAGAAATAAATGAGCACTGTCGTCTTATTTCTGTCTCTAGGACTACAGGATCTAAATGTAAGAATTCAGCTCATACACATTAAGGGACATATAGACAATATAAAGTCACAGCTCATAAAATATAATCAGACTGTTAAACAGTAAGTGACAACTAATCCCATCTAACCTCATTTATTAATATAAATGATGAACCGAGTCTCAAAAGGGTTCAATGCCTTCCAGAAAGTCATGGAGTAGTTACAGGGAAAGCTGAACTTGAGTACAAGTAGTGTGTTTTCTGCTAAAGTCATGATGTGCAAGTTCTCGATGTTACTGGCCCAGTGTTCTTTTCTTTCTGAGTCCACCATCAGCCTCTTTTTCTTCTGCCATCTCCAGAGGACCCTGGCTGTTTATGGGCACATCCCAAGCAGGGAGGGAGTCACCTCTCCATTAATTACATTACATAGTTCTCATTGTCCCTGATATATGGCTGTGTAGCTTCTCAAGTGTAAGCCTGATTTTTCTCCTTGTACTTAAAATTATTTTAGATTAATAAGAAAAAAAAAAAAAACACCACTGTCCTTGTAAATTCTTTGACCCCTTGTTTTTCTCATACTCCATCAAAATGCTTTTTAAAAGCTCAAGGGTTAGAGGTTTCCTTTTAATGAAAAATTAGCTGGTTTGGTTTCCTGACCTTTTTTTTGCTAAAATCATCTATCTTGTAATGGATGTTGAAATTTCCTAGCTTTTCGTGTAGTATATCTCTCACAGAAACAGTAATGTATATTTGAGGTTGACAGACCATTTAAGTTTTATGCTAGATTTGAATGAAATCTTCTGTAGACCTTTCTGGTCTGTGATTTGAATTTTTCCTTAATAAATTAGGGACAGCTATGTGTGCTGATTTCTTCCAGATTGAAATACATGATTCGCGTGTTTTCATCTCTACAGCCTGGGGATATATGCTACGAAGATTGAACTGAATGGGTCAAGTTAATGGATTAGGACGCACATTCCCCTGACGTTTCTAGATGTGTACATAGCATTCTAAGTGAAATATACTTAAATAAGATCTTTTTTGAATTGTGCCAGTTTCATATGAAAATTTGCAATGCATTTTGAATTTTCTGCCAGTTGTAAGATTAAGCTCCTTTTTTACTTACGAAGAGCTAGAAATATTTTTGACCACTTGATCCATAAGCTTATTCTTTAACTTAAATCTCTACTTCTGTCATTTTTTGTAGCTTCATGAGAGTGTATGTGTCTTAGTTTTACATTTTAGTAAGAAAGATTATATTTTGTCTTATATGCTATAGTAGCTCATCACTTAATCTTGAATATGGCATCCCAATAATTTCAACTCTCCAAACAGACAAGAGCCAGACAGTGTAAAATAAAAAGGTCAGGGGAAAGGGATATGAAATGAAAGGTTGGCTTTGAGTACAATCGATAACTTTGCCTATAGGAAGTTTCTTCCATATCTCACACAGAACCTATATTTTAATCTTCCTTAAGGCGAAGCTCTAATAAGGTAAATTATATGGTTTTCATGTCCACAGCAGGCTACAAGCAGCAGAGGAAAAGAAGTGATTAGACTATGTTGGTGCATTGCAGTGAAGCGGGAAAGAGCAAATCCGACAGCTGCAAACAGCTCAAAAAGCACTGTGTCTTCTACTGTTGAGCAGTGGGGCCCCCTGCCTGCCTGCCTAGCCCCAGGATTATTCCAGTAATCGTTGCTGTTTGTAATGTTGCCCCCAAATCATTCAGAAGAGGGTTAGAATGTCCTTTGAACTCTTAAGAACACAGAGAAGCAAGATACATTTTAGAAAGATAAGCATCCCTAAGTTTTTTTACCCACCATTCAGCTCTGTTCAATTTTAACATATTGCCATATTTTTATATCTTTTTTAAAGAAATAAAATATTGTTGATATGTTTGGAGCCCTCTTCTACCCTCTTTCTTTCCCTCCTATGAGTTGTACTATCTTAAACTTCATCGTCATTATTTCCATGCGTATTTTCTCCTTGTACTGCAGATAAATACACCACACACACACACACACACACACTCTCTCTCTCTCTCTCCCTCTCTCTCTCTGAGAGAGAGAAAGTAAATGATAGTAATCTTTTCAAGATTTTATACAAATAGCATTATACTATACAAATTTTCTGTGACTTGGTTATTTTTTATTCCATTTTGGGATTCAATCTATGTGGATAACACTTGCTATTCATTTTAACTATTGTTTCATATTCCATTATCAAAATTATCACAGTTAATTTTTTCATTCACCTGTTGATGAATTTTTATTTTTTTTTCACTTTTTGACATTACACATAATGCCGTAATGAACACTTTTTTACCTATCGCCTATGTACGCTGTGCTCTAGGATATGTTCTTAGAGACCTAGAGGGTCATGAGGTTTTACACAGCTTCAGCTCTATATTGCCAAATTATGCTACAAATGCTTGTACAGATTTCCTCTCTCACTAGCAGTATCTGAAACTTCCTGTAGCTGCAGATATTCTCCAATATCAGGTTCTGTTAGTTTTTTTTTAAATGTTCATTTCATGTGTATGAAATTATATCTAATGTTCTAATTTGCATATTCCTACTTTGTACTGTGGTAGAGCATAGTTTATATTATGGTTTATTTGGATTTCTCTTATGTGAGTTGCCTTATATATTCTATTAGCTGTTTACCTTATGATTATTGATGTATAGGAATTCCATCTGTACTCTGAACACTATAATAAAGTATGGTGGTGGTGGTTGTTGTTATTGAGGAGGGCGTCTTGCTGTGTTGCCCAGGCTGGTCTTGAACTCCTGGCCTCTGGCAATCCTCCTGCTTTGGCTTCCCAAAGCACTGGAATTATAGGCATGAGCCACTGTTCCCAGCCAAGAGCAAAATTTTAAAAAAAGACATACATAAACATATAAAATAAAATTTTAAAAAAGACATACATATACATATATGTATATCTTTTCTTATATAGCATATATATATATGTCTTTTCATATATAGCTCTGCCTTTGCATCTTTAGGAAATTCTTCCCTACCATGGAGGTCATAGATATTTACTTACAAAAAGTTTAAAGTTTTGCTTTTCACTTATTGTTAATTTGTTTAGCGTTTATTTTTGGTTATGGTATGAGATAGGGACCTACTGTTTTCTCCTATAGGTATCTAATTATTCCAGTGTCACTTATTGAATGATCCTTCTTTTTCTGTTAGCAGTTACGACATCACATCTATCATGTGCTAGATATCTACATGTGCTTGGGTCTGTTTCTAAGGCATTTGTTTTATTGATCTGTCTGTGCCTGCATTAATTTTGATGTCTGGTAGGGTGAGCTCCCCTATCATTGCTGGTATTCTTCAGGAGTGTCCTGGCCATTCTTGGCCTTATATAAATTTTACATGGAATTCAATTTTAAATATATATATATAATACATATGGAAGTTAATTTTTAAAATCCTGTTGGACTTTTAATTGAAATTGCATTGCATTTATGAATTAATTTAAATATACCTAATTAATTGCAAAACAGAAATGTTTGAGTACTTAAAAGAATAAATTACTAGGTTTTTACAAACATTGTTTGTCAAGAACAGCCAATTCCCCAAGGGTTCTGAATACTCACGGTTTTAGTATATTAAGTGAAGAAAAGCATACCATTTAAAATGTTCGTTCATATGTTGGGGTAATTCAGAAAATTAAGTATTTAAGCATCTTTCTTTTTTCATTATGCTTGCTAATTTCTTCATCAAGTATTTATTGATTGCTTGTTTTATGTAGGACCTTCTGCTATCGAATATAACGGTAATTCGAAAATCGCAACAGCCAGTGGTAGAGCAAATGTTCTTATTTTTGTAGTTCATTATGTATGACATAAATCACACTTCTTAGGTGTACTTCTGTTGATGTTGGAGGAAAATATTCCCCATGTTTGCTGTGTGTCATGTGTCAGATAGCCTACCCTTTTCAAATTTGCCTCAAAAAGTCCACCTAGTGTTTAGAAATAATGAAATGTTCACTCTTTTTCATCTAATCAGGCTGGACTAATTATTTGCTAAAATTCATTTTTGTCTCTCTTTAGCGACTTACAGCCAATACAGGAAGCAAACAACGTAGTCGCCTCTCTGTTATGGCTCAGTACCTCTGCAATGTTCGACACATCTTTACAATTCCAGGACGAGCTTTTGTCCCCAAACCAGAGGTAAGTTTCTGCTTATTTGTTGTAGTATATCAGAATTAGGACATTTGTTCCCCTGAGGATGTGTCATAGGAAATAACCTCTGGGATCTAACCTTTGTTTCTGTGCAAACTGACACTGTACTTTACTTCTCCTGAGTAAGAACCACAAAAATCATAATATGAATGGCTAGTTCTTATTATAATTGTTCTCCTTAGGTAGGGTGACTAAATGTTTAGGTTCATGCATGTTACCCTGGTGGCAGTATCATTCATCATCATCATCATCATGATGTTACTCTTAAAGTATCCCCATATGGAAGATAAGTTACACGGTCATCCAATATTTGAGGAAAGAAAGAAAATCCTTCTGTGATTTCTGTTAGAGACGTCTAACTAAAGCTACATCAAACATGATTTACTTACACTTTTTTGGGAAACCTTATTATGGTCGTGTTATTTGTGGTAAATCATCTGTGGATAAAACAGTTGGATATTAAACTAGGCTTTGACTATTATATATTAGTTATGTGAGTAAGTGCTAGTTACAGAAACAGTTTCTCTGCCAAATATTAAAATTAAAGAAAACTGGTGTCTATTTTAGCAAAACCACTGCTTGGTGAGTTACTACACGATGTGTACTATTAAAAACCCATCTTTTTCTTCAGTGAATGTATATTGAGCATTTACTGCTTGAAAATGGGTTGGGTAGCAAGGGGAGTCAACAGGGATATGAGCCTAATCCGTTACAGAGTCTGCCTTCAGGGAGTTCACAGCCTCATGAGGAATAGAAATTTCTCACTGGTCCCTAAAACTCTCAAATACAAGGTCTTACAGAGTTTCCCTTACATCATGTATCCTTCATAAATAAAAAGAGATAGCATGGAAAAAATGCATTATTTGACTATAGATTTAGATATAAATTCTAGATTTAGAATAGGGACCGTAACCAATAGTGTTAGATCTACTTGTCTGTCTTGAAGCACGCCTGAGCGATCTCCATGCTCTTTGCTGCCACCGTCATACTTCCTTTGCCATTTGGCCAGTTAGCTGAGCGTTCGGGTGACTAGGAAGTCAGGCCATCTTCTGCTTACGTAACAGACATAATTGTCAGCTTTTTCTAAATCGAGCTCAGGGAGTTTGCTATCAGTGCCACCTCCCTTCAGCATCTCAGATTTCAGAGACATTGTGAATGACTTCTCCCAGAATAATTAGATCCAAGACAGAATCTGATGACTGGAGATATCTTATAGGTTATCTTCAAATTTAAAACATTTGTGCTTTCAGGGACTTTCTCTCCCATTATAATGGGGAAAAAAAAAAAAAAAACAAACCCAGTGACCATGTAGCTTGCTTTCTTCTTGTCATGCACATGTGTGTTCATATAACATTTTAAATAGTGTAAGACTCGTTATGTCAAAAGCCAAGATCCTTACTCATAGGCCTCTACAGTTATGGTTATTACCATTATCCAGAATCTCCAGGCTATTTAAATTTTACTAACGGGTTCTTAGGCTAGATATTAGAA
>NW_012107563.1:67023-69203 GCF_000951045.1 Mandrillus leucophaeus
AGTTATATTATGTAACAGGTTCTTTTTTATTGACACTAATAGAGGCAGTAGACTTCCAAGTAAGCTAGACCTACTGGAATTCCAGTACTGCTAGTTTTGAGAACTTGGTCAGATTAATAGGCTGAGTTTACTACATCCAGATCTGGCCAATAATACTGCCCTTGAAGGACATTCATGAGGAATAGAAATAATCAATGCAGAGTGCCTGATACGAGTATCTCACAGTAAATGCTGCCAGTCAAAGTAGTTGTTATTGTTATGATATAAACAAGTATTTATGGACTAAGTTGTAGTATTCTGATATAATAGTAGGGATTATAATTTTTAAGCTATACACAGAATTTATATTTCATTTTACCTATTTGGAAGTATGGTATATAGAACAAGTTACCCTCAAACATGGTACAAGTTTAAAGCATAAATAGTGTCCATTAAATTATAGATGAATTAGTGATATATCCATGATGTATAAAGAAAAGATTGGAACTTGAGGCATCCACTCTTGACCTTTGAAGAGCAATTTAAAGGCTTCCAACCCTGCGTATTCACAGCTATTGAGGCCTTGACCTCTGTGGGAGATTGTCTTGAGTTTGGTGGGTGGATGGGTCCAGAGAAGAGACAACTGTTTTTCATGCTTTTGTGTTTTTTGAAATCTGATATCAAGGATGTTATTTCTGCTGTATATTTACCTTGTTTTCAAGAATCATTTTGGTATAAGATTAGAACACTAGTATTTTCCTTCTTAACTAAGACTCTTCTATCTTTGGTCTATATTCTCTTCCTAGAATCAGATTGAGATGGGATTTTCATAAAGGCGATGTATTGAAAAGGGCCCTCAGGAGAAGGGGCATGAGGGTAGCGGGAAAGAGCAGGGGAAGAGCTAAGTAAGAATAGTGCTCCTCCTGGAGACCAGCTTCAGCCTGGAACCACGGCGGGAGAAGGAACTGTGTAGCACAAATTGCCCCACGTGTCTGTGTTCCCCTGAGGCAAGGGACCAGCTTATTGGAACCTGTGCCAGCCAGTCTTTGCAGGGAGCAGTGGGGCAGTCACTTCCCAGTAGAGGCAGCTCCATCTCTGGGAGCCATTAGCACCCATCAGTGCCAGCAGCTGGGGGATGGCTGCCCTGGCCCAGTGGAAGGAGCTTGGCCAAGACACAACATCCTGTCCAGCTTCCTACCAGTAGACAAAGCTGTAAGATTACTCACATGGCCACCTCTCTGCCTCAGTTGCTTGGAAGTTCTAAACTATGTTTCATGTTTAATTGCTTTAGCATGCTTCAACCAGGAACATTGAGTAGCATTTTTCTTCTCTTCTTTTTGTTTGTAACTTTAGTCTTTCATCTTTATCAGTTGTTTTAATACTTATTATAACTGCAATTTTATTATAAGTTGCCTCAAATTCTTTTTTAAAGCCCTGGAGTCCAAAATAAAAATAAATATAAACCAAAGCCATTTTTATAATTAGAGCAGTACCAGAGTCATCCTCCTTAAAAATCAGGTGAAATATGTGTTGAATAGAGATAAGAGTATTTGCTCTTACAATTTTAATTCAGTACTAGGCATGCTTTCATAAACTGCTCAAGAATCAAGTAAACGGTAAGTATTCTAAATCCAAGGAAGGAGAAAGCAAAATTGCATTTTTGCATACTTTTGCATACATACTTTTATGTATGTATAAAATGCAATGAAATTAATACAAAAGCTACTGGAGATAATGATAATGATGTGACAGTGTTCTGCAGAATTGTAGGCTAGGCTAAAAATCCTCAAAAGTCAAGTTGGTATTTGCTAAAGTAATGTAGCTGACAATATAGTGATGAAAGACATATGAGAAAACATTGTCCACGTCCAAAACTGAACTTCTGTCTAACTACCCTAGGCCTGCCCTCCCCCTGCCTCATATTCACTATGCTGACTAATGACATCATCCAGCAAGGTCATCCAAGCCTAAACCTTGGAGGTCATCTTAAGCACCACTTCCCCAGACCTTTACAACTGCTGACCCTCGCAACTAGGCAGTCGTTAACCAGTTTCTGACATTACCTAAATTGCTCCCAAACCCATCCCAATTTTATACCCAATTCTTCCGACTTAATTTAAGTCTGTCATTTTTGTCAGAATTGCTAGATGAATTCTTCAGTCATACGTACAGATACAGATATACCCATGCTCCATAGGTTA
>NW_012107563.1:69253-72292 GCF_000951045.1 Mandrillus leucophaeus
CATCCTGTCCAGCTTCCTACCAGTAGACAAAGCTGTAAGATTACTCACATGGCCACCTCTCTGCCTCAGTTGCTTGGAAGTTCTAAACTATGTTTCATGTTTAATTGCTTTAGCATGCTTCAACCAGGAACATTGAGTAGCATTTTTCTTCTCTTCTTTTTGTTTGTAACTTTAGTCTTTCATCTTTATCAGTTGTTTTAATACTTATTGTAACTGCAATTTTATTATAAGTTGCCTCAAATTCTTTTTTAAAGCCCTGGAGTCCAAAATAAAAATAAATATAAACCAAAGCCATTTTTATAATTAGAGCAGTACCAGAGTCATCCTCCTTAAAAATCAGGTGAAATATGTGTTGAATAGAGATAAGAGTATTTGCTCTTACAATTTTAATTCAGTACTAGGCATGCTTTCATAAACTGCTCAAGAATCAAGTAAACGGTAAGTATTCTAAATCCAAGGAAGGAGAAAGCAAAATTGCATTTTTGCATACTTTTGCATACATACTTTTATGTATGTATAAAATGCAATGAAATTAATACAAAAGCTACTGGAGATAATGATAATGATGTGACAGTGTTCTGCAGAATTGTAGGCTAGGCTAAAAATCCTCAAAAGTCAAGTTAGTATTTGCTAAAGTAATGTAGCTGACAATATAGTGATGAAAGACATATGAGAAAACATTGTCCACGTCCAAAACTGAACTTCTGTCTAACTACCCTAGGCCTGCCCTCCCCCTGCCTCATATTCACTATGCTGACTAATGACATCATCCAGCAAGGTCATCCAAGCCTAAACCTTGGAGGTCATCTTAAGCACCACTTCCCCAGACCTTTACAACTGCTGACCCTCGCAACTAGGCAGTCGTTAACCAGTTTCTGACATTACCTAAATTGCTCCCAAACCCATCCCAATTTTATACCCAATTCTTCCGACTTAATTTAAGTCTGTCATTTTTGTCAGAATTGCTAGATGAATTCTTCAGTCATACGTACAGATACAGATATACACATGCTCCATAGGTTAAAAAAATTAAGTATGATATTTTTGGTCTTCTGAGTTTTGTTTTGGTAACTTTTGATCAAAGAAAAATGAATAAGTATATGCAGTAAATTAGACTATGATTTCTCAAACTCAGAGCTGTTGACACCTGGGGCCAGATAATTCTTTGTTGCCAGAGTTTGTCCTGTGCGTTGTAAGATACTTAACAGCATCCCTGGCCTCTTCCTACTAGATTCCAGTAGCACTACCTCAATTGAGACAACCAAAAATGTGTCCTGGCATTGCCAAATGTCCCCTGCAGGCTAAACTCACCCCAGAGGAAGCCACTCGATTAGACTAAGAACGATCGAGTACCACTAGACATATGCTTTCTGTGCACCAACTGCTTTCTGTGCACCAACTGCTTTCTGTGTGTCATCTCATTTAATCCCCACAAGAACTCTATGGATGGGTGCCATTCTTATTCTCATTTTCACATGAGCAAACCAAGACCTCAGTTAAGTAATGCATACTGTGTAACCATGCACCCACACTAGGGCTTGTACCCAAGTGGTTTGACTCCAGAATCTGGTTGCCTCAGGTTGGAGCCATCTCCCTCTACTTGCTAGTTATGTGACCTTGGGCAAGTTAGGGAACTTACGTCATCTCTGTCTCCCTCAGTGTCCTGTAAGATCATGAGAATAGTTCCTGCCTGGTAGAGTCGTTAGGTTTAAACCAGTAGACAAAGGATTTAGACCAGGACTGGCATGTGTTAGGAAGCACTTGCCATGACATGTCACTGAGAATGCAGAGGTAAAAAGGACACCTCACCTCCCAGTCTAGTTGGAGATACAATCATGTAAACTCATAATTTCATAATTTCTTAAATAGAGCATTTTTACACAGTGCGCATTACTTAAGTCTTGGTGTGCTCATGTGAGCTATTGTGAGGATTAAATGAGAGCATTTATTAAATTCATAATTTGTTAAAAAGAACATTTTCTGAGAACACAGATGCGGGTTTGAACTTCTAGGCTGTCAGGATTGAGTTTACAGGAGAGGTCCCCTGTGAATCCTGAAGGGTGAGCAGGAGCTTTGGTAGCAAGAGAGTGAGGCTGGGAGGAGTGCAGGTGGAGAAATGAACGCAGCAGGATAGGAATTCCTGTAGGAATGGAGAGACTCCACATCATTTATGGCATGATTGCCACCTCCAAACAATACATTGGGCCATTATTTCATATAAAATGGCTGATTTTCTGAGAGTTGGAAACATTCCTGTTTCTACTTAGGAAGAAAATATCCCAGAGCTAAATAAAAATTATTTTTTGAAGTATACATAGAATGATACAGCAGATACAAAGAGAACTTTTACTGTAGGACTAAAGGCTACATAGACTATATAAACCCAACCACATTAAGCAAAGTGAGAGAACTACTAATGGGGTCAAAGCAGTTCTATCACATTAATTTACATGAAAACCTTCTTTGTGTCAGAATTCTTTTTAATATGACACTTGTGTATAAAATAACATTTTGACCACTCAAAAGGAGTACATACTTTAAACAATCATTTAACCTTCTGCAAAATGATTCCCTTCCTAATTCCCATATGTGATAATACGTTTTCATTTTAGCGATTTCATTAATAGCTACTGACATTGTTGCAGAAGAGAATGTCCACCCAGTAAAATAGGCATAAGATATGTTAGTCTACTTCTGTTTGCACAAATGAAAGTTATTTACTTGCATAAAAGATATTCTTCCCACTTCCTAAGTTATTCATGTACAAAGAAATAGTCTTTTTTCCCCTTTACCATTGAATCATTGACAATGACTAAGCTTCAATTAACAAATAAATTGTTAGAAACAGTGGTGTACAGTGTTTCCTTCGCACCTACTGAAAACTCAGTTTTTATTTTCTTGCTAAAATATTTGAATCACATATCATAATTTATATTTTAAAAGCATTCTTTATTTAAAATATATCTTGACATTCATTAATTGAAACAGCTCATTTATAAGAAAACATTTTTGTTAGCATGAATGAAATTTGAGAGAAAA
>NW_012107563.1:72817-74158 GCF_000951045.1 Mandrillus leucophaeus
ATCTTCAAATTTAAAACATTTGTGCTTTCAGGGACTTTCTCTCCCATTATAATGGGAAAAAAAAAAAAACCAGTGACCATGTAGCTTGCTTTCTTCTTGTCATGCACATGTGTGTTCATATAACATTTTAAATAGTGTAAGACTCGTTATGTCAAAAGCCAAGATCCTTACTCATAGGCCTCTACAGTTATGGTTATTACCATTATCCAGAATCTCCAGGCTATTTAAATTTTACTAACGGGTTCTTAGGCTAGATATTAGAAAATTTTTAGTGGAAGCTTTCTAACTCTGTTTTAGTTACCTAGTTGAGATTATTTGATGGTGTTTCAAAGTTATTATCCACTTTATCTTTGATTTAGGGGTAAGGTACATATGTAGTTTACCAATTAAAATTTATCTTCTCTGGGATTAAGGCCCCAAGAAAATATTTATTATTTGGAAAAAAGCTAGCTATGTCCTTGATTCCTTTTTTTATGTAGAGATGTTTACATTTTGGCAAATGAAACATTTTCATAGCAATTTACTTCACATTTTTTATTATGTTGTAACTATTACATACAGGAGATTTATTTGTAATCCAGGAAAGCACTTATCAAGGACTTATAGGTGTGCACCACCATACCCAACTAATTTTTGTATTTATTCATGGAGACAGGATTTTGCCATATTGGCCAGGCTGGTCTTGAACTCATGGCCTCAAGTGATCTGCCCGCTTCAGCCTCCCAAAGTGCTGGGATTACAGGCTAAAATTTAGTTCTAAAAGAATTCTCTGCTGCTCTGAAGTAGTTTTACCATATTAGGGCAAAGCAGAAATGTTCTGAGGAAAGCCAGAAAATATTTTGCTGACAGTTACATTGAGCAAATGTTTTAAAAATTCATTTTCTCAAATAAGAAAGAGGAGGAATTTTTACAGAGATGATAAAATAATTCAAGGCTAGTACTCTAAACCTTCTGCATGCAGGAAGAGAAAGTCCTAGACGCACATAATTGCAACACAAGGTAAGATAAGCTAAGTGCTAAAAATAGAGGTTGGGCAGATTCCTGGGTGGTTGAGAGAGGGAGATTAATGCCCAGAAGAAATTTACTAACATTCATTACTTACTCTCAGTCAAAACTCCAAGAATCAGATACAGAGAATTTCCTTTGCGATACAACGAGGGGCTTAACTTACAACCACTTTTGGGACTTTTTCCTGTGAGAATCTGCTATCCCTTCTGTTTCTCAATCTTTCAACTAGCTCAATCCAGCTTTAATGGCAGAACTTTCACTACCATTGAACTATCACAATCCTGTTCTGACTAGTTGAACTGAATTACTGCTGAACTTCACTCTTACTAAGCT
>NW_012107563.1:79693-101355 GCF_000951045.1 Mandrillus leucophaeus
GTTATGTGACCTTGGGCAAGTTAGGGAACTTACGTCATCTCTGTCTCCCTCAGTGTCCTGTAAGATCATGAGAATAGTTCCTGCCTGGTAGAGTCGTTAGGTTTAAACCAGTAGACAAAGGATTTAGACCAGGACTGGCATGTGTTAGGAAGCACTTGCCATGACATGTCACTGAGAATGCAGAGGTAAAAAGGACACCTCACCTCCCAGTCTAGTTGGAGATACAATCATGTAAACTCATAATTTCATAATTTCTTAAATAGAGCATTTTTACACAGTGCGCATTACTTAAGTCTTGGTGTACTCATGTGAGCTATTGTGAGGATTAAATGAGAGCATTTATTAAATTCATAATTTGTTAAAAAGAACATTTTCTGAGAACACAGATGCGGGTTTGAACTTCTAGGCTGTCAGGATTGAGTTTACAGGAGAGGTCCCCTGTGAATCCTGAAGGGTGAGCAGGAGCTTTGGTAGCAAGAGAGTGAGGCTGGGAGGAGTGCAGGTGGAGAAATGAACGCAGCAGGATAGGAATTCCTGTAGGAATGGAGAGACTCCACATCATTTATGGCATGATTGCCACCTCCAAACAATACATTGGGCCATTATTTCATATAAAATGGCTGATTTTCTGAGAGTTGGAAACATTCCTGTTTCTACTTAGGAAGAAAATATCCCAGAGCTAAATAAAAATTATTTTTTGAAGTATACATAGAATGATACAGCAGATACAAAGAGAACTTTTACTGTAGGACTAAAGGCTACATAGACTATATAAACCCAACCACATTAAGCAAAGTGAGAGAACTACTAATGGGGTCAAAGCAGTTCTATCACATTAATTTACATGAAAACCTTCTTTGTGTCAGAATTCTTTTTAATATGACACTTGTGTATAAAATAACATTTTGACCACTCAAAAGGAGTACATACTTTAAACAATCATTTAACCTTCTGCAAAATGATTCCCTTCCTAATTCCCATATGTGATAATACGTTTTCATTTTAGCGATTTCATTAATAGCTACTGACATTGTTGCAGAAGAGAATGTCCACCCAGTAAAATAGGCATAAGATATGTTAGTCTACTTCTGTTTGCACAAATGAAAGTTATTTACTTGCATAAAAGATATTCTTCCCACTTCCTAAGTTATTCATGTACAAAGAAATAGTCTTTTTTCCCCTTTACCATTGAATCATTGACAATGACTAAGCTTCAATTAACAAATAAATTGTTAGAAACAGTGGTGTACAGTGTTTCCTTCGCACCTACTGAAAACTCAGTTTTTATTTTCTTGCTAAAATATTTGAATCACATATCATAATTTATATTTTAAAAGCATTCTTTATTTAAAATATATCTTGACATTCATTAATTGAAACAGCTCATTTATAAGAAAACATTTTTGTTAGCATGAATGAAATTTGAGAGAAAAAGTGACAACTTAAAAGTAAGTTTTATAATCCAAATACTAATAAATGAGAGGGGAAGTGGGATGATAGTAAATCCAGAATGTTATAGGATAAATGAACTTAATCTATGGAGAGTACTCTTGCTAGAAGCAGAAGAAGGGAGTTCTTGAACATTTTGAAACACACTTTTGTTGGTATCACTTAGCTTGTACTTAATGCTTTAAGAGCCCTAGAGATTTTAGTTTGGTTTGGCTTTGCTTTACTGTGGTAGCATTTACCAGCTTCTTCAGTTCTGCCTAATCTTGGTTTGCATGTAATATGGCCAGCTCTTATAAATATATGTAGATGGTTTTCTAAAATGAAAAAGAAACGGGCTGGTCACAGGAGGTGGAGACTTGGGATGGATGGTTTTGGCAGCATCTGAATGGAATAGGCAGCTCTTGTATTCCTAATGTACTTTCACACACTGTAGCTTTAAAACAGAAGCAAGTTGCTGTGTTGTCGCCAACCAGATAGCAAAGTGGAGAATACTCTTGGTTCACACCAGGGCAAGGTACTTTTTATACTTGGCAGTTTAGTTCTTTTATAAAATCCAATTCGAAACCTGTATCAGCAAATTATCTTAAAAAAGAAAAAGAGCTATCAATTAATTGCCTTATGAATGTGATCAGAACCTCTTTCAATTACAAATCTTTAAGTAAAACATGGAAACAATAATGGAAAAAATAAAGAACTCTTCAGACAGATATAATTGTATATGATAGTTTTATTGGCATTTTAAACTACCTTGTAGTTGCTAAAGTATTTTACATTCTACTTTCTTTGTAGGGAAAGTTAAGCATAATTCTGATTTTTTAAAATCTAAAAGTCCCATTTGGCACCCAAAAATTCCATTTCATATGTATCACTCAGTTATTTACACGTAATCCTTCAGATTGTGTGTGGAATTGTTCTCGAGCTGTGTGTTAGAGATAGGCTGCTGCGTGGGTGGGTCGAGCCAAGCTTCTGGATTCCTTTTTATACAAGAGGTGCAGAAAATCATGCCAGAGATAAACAACAGCATTGCTGAAATGAATCCGATATAGATAGCTCCTCCAGGTTCGTGTTTGTTGCTTTCTGGAACTGTCAGATCCAGAAAGTTTGCGATGATCTCCTTTGTGTACCACACTGTCGGGATTAAACTAGAGATTCCTGCAGACATGAAACAGACTCCTCCAGCAAAGGAAGCATGGCTCTTGGTTTCTCTGTCCCCTCCTAAGCGAGTACATTTCATTCCTACTGTGGAAGTGCAGATCCCCAAAGCAGACAGAACACACGCCAGGACCATGGTGGCTCTCGCAGCCTGCACGTGGATGGGGAGGGACAGAATGGAGCGTTTCAGGGCACAGCTGAACATCCCGGTGCTGTACCACGTACAGTCCATCCAGAGCCCGTGCAGCTGCACAATGGCTGTTATGATGTTGGAGCCCACATCCACATTCACCTTCCAGTTGGGCAGCAGGGTGGCTGTGAGCACTCCAGAGACCCCAGATAAGGCCAGGATGAAAGCAAGGAGCTGGAGTCCTGCTGAGGCCATGATGTTACTGTTTAGTCTGTCCTCTTAGAAAATCCTGATGCTTAACGATGCTGGCTGTCGTATCTATTTCTGTGCAGTGGAGAACCAAATAACAAAGCCTAAGGAAAGAAGACAAAACCAGGATTGAGGGAAAGAAAGTGTAAGTAAACGAAAGGCTTCCCTTTAGAGTAGGAGCCAAGAACACACCTGAGTACCCCCCTTCTCCAGCCCCCAAGCAGATGAGGATGCTGTAGGCCGGAGGAGAAAAGCTCCCACTGGGCCTTGAAGACTGGTCTGAGTGATATGCATGGGTGGTGTTGACACAGGGCATAAAGAAAGCAGTTGCCCACTTAATTCTTTTTAAAACTCAACATATGCTGAAACTGTAAAGTGGACATGTACCTTGTTAGGAGATTTAGACATTTGAAATTCCAGCTATAGTATCTGATAAAGAATTTTAATAGCATTATAGGTTTTTCAAATGATTTTATTTTTAATGAAAATGGTAGGTAATAAGAAAATAAATTAAGGCCACCTTTTAAAGATGGTTTATAAATACATTTTAGAAAAGTATTTAAGAAATGGCTTTCATAAACAGATCTTTATGACACACCCACAGAGCCAGGCACATAGCCCATGCGAACCATTTGAGGAGGAAGGAAAGCAGCAGAAAGAAGTCTAAGTCTCTGGCATGGTTATCCCTAAGTTCTAGCTAATACTGTTTGCAAAATCCTGACTGAGGTTAGTACTTGTTTTACTTCAGGAACCTGGTACTCAAAACAATTAAGCCACTGTTTTTTGTATATAAGAACGTGAGGTCCTTTCTAACTGGGACTAGAATCATTTCCTGGCCAAAATGAAGCCGGCTATTCTAAACAATTCAGAAGTAGTGATGGCAGATCTCAAAAATACATACCAGAAATAACCACACCGTTAGTTGTATGTGAAAGGATACCCAAAATAATTTAACCCTTTATTTTCTTTGTTTATTTTTAAGAGCAAGGAAAAAACTACACCTACTTTGTGGCTTGGCTGTGTTTTAAGAAACAAAAAGACTTCCGATTCCATCTTTCTATTCCTGTTCCCCCATCTAGCCCATTTGGCACTGCTTACTGCCTTCTTTGAGAAAAATGTAATGGTTTCTGAAATACTGCAGTACTGACTTTCGTTGTTGTTCTGAATTAATTTTGAGTGATATGATGAAGTGGCTGTATCGTGATTCATAGGTATTTCACAAAAGGCAATACAGGCTCTTGAGTCAAAAACACCTGGGCCAGTTCTTAGCTTTATACCTCTCTGTGCCTCAGTATTCTCTTCTGGAAAATGGGAAGGATTGGAATACTTCTTTCATAGGGTTAAATAAGTTAATACATTTTAAGGGCTTTGAACAATATTTAAGCCACAGAAAGTTCTCAGTAGTTTAAAATTGACATCATTATTAGTATTTGTATTTCTTGTGTATTGTGACATTTGATGTTTAAAATTATTTGGATCTTTTCCCTTTTTCTCATCCTTCCTTGGGCTGATTTATTTTCATAGAATCTTAGAGCTGAAAGAAACCTCAGACAGACAATCTCAAGCATCCTCGTTTTTCAGATCAGGATGTTCAGCTAGGATATCACCCCATGCTGTACAGTCTTCAGCAGCCAACCTGCAGTGTTCAGATCTCTCTCCACCCCTCCTACTCACGGGATCATCCCGCATCGTTTCCCCCATTTACCGCAACACTTCCTGCTAAAATCTCCCCCCCATGTGTTTCCCGTGGGAACCAGGGAAAACACTACATCTGGAGGCAAAAAGCACCGTTAACTGTCTATTTCACCCACTCCCCTCCCCACCAGGGAAAAAAAGGACTGTAGAGGAAGTTAATAGGGCAAATGGCTCAGCTTCAGATGACTCAGCAAGGAGATTGATGCCTGGCTTTGGTTAAATATTTGAAATAGTACTAATCCATTGCCTATTTAAATTTAAAGTACAAACTTTGCATAGCTACAAACATTGATTCTCTAAGACGTTAGATCCTAGACTATCTGGATTGTGCTGTTCTGTTTTTGTTCATAATCTGAAAATGTAAATCTTACCATTTTAGAAAAGAATTTCCCTGGGATTTTAAGTTCTTAAGAGTCAGACTTATCTGTAAACATCAGTGTGCTTAGGATTCGCCTGGTATCATTCAGTTAGTTTCTTTTCTGTTTTCCAAACTTAGTCCAAAATAGAACAAAGTTAAAGTTTCTAGAAAAAAATCAAGCACATGTTTACAGTTTTATAATAGCTGTTTTCAAGTTTAGGTTTTAGCATTTCGGACTCTAGCCAGCTTGCTAAATTACTGCCTCCGGACCATTTTCACCTTAGGGATTCTTCAAGTGTGGGGTTGCTGTAACATTTTCTAACAGCATCTGCTTGCTCACTGTTCTCTCTCCCTCTCTCTTTCTTTCTACTTTGAATGAATAACCTTTGTATGTTGTCAATCTATGTTCAGCTTACCAATTATAATCCTTTTCTTCCCATTAACCAGTACATTTTATAACTTTCAGTATATTTCAGATGTGAAGACAGTTTGTTCATCATAATTAACAAGTACTGGCAGTGATCAATTACAGACAGCCAAAATCAGTGTAAACAATATGACATTGCATTTAATTAGCATAGTGCTTACTTACTGTTGAATATTAGATTCAAATGCTTTTTTTCTTCATAGAGAACTTAGGTAGAAAGAATTTGTTCTCCAAATGAAGGTCACTTTCTGCTCATACAAATATACTGGCATTTTGGCTATGTTGCAATTTACCCTCCAGCCACAAGCATAATACCATTTGCGGCCTGTTCTCTCAAAATTTCTATCTCATAGAGAATGAAGACACACTTTGTTCCAGCGGCTGTGGTAGTGGTAGAGAAATACTGTGAAGGCAAGCAGAAACAGAGGGGAAGGGGTCGCATGTAAAAACTTACATGATCTACAGTGAAAACTCTCTCATGGTCCCAAAACACAGTGCACACAGAACAGAACCAAGCACGTTCAGTTTTTGAACTATTTGCCAATAGAAAGTCTGTTGTAGATTTCACTAAAATGTAGTCAGCTTTCCAGACAAGATTTATTTATATCAAAAATAATATTTAAAAGCAGATTTACAACTTATAATTCAAACTAAATAATACTGAAATACCTAGTCTTAGATCTCTAAGCCTTAAGACATGTTTTATTTACCATACCTTTCGTCAGTAGCTTTCACTGTCTTAACTCCTTCGGTCAGTTGTCTTCAAATTAACCTCAGTTAGTTATGGTGAAGAAAAACCATATACGTGAGGCTTATTTCAGAAATTCTGGATATGTTTATAAAGCTCCAATAAGTTAACTTGAAAAAAGCAAATAAAGGACAACGTAGAAATCTGAGAAGTAAAAACTGCTGATGGTGTTAGAAGATAAATACCAGGTTCTCCATCTCATTTTTTGAGATGTGGGAGAATTAAGAAAGGAGAGGCGGGGAAGGGAGGAAGTTGTTGTTACAGCAGGATTTGTTGAAACCTGAAAGCTAAAAATGCTTTTGTGTCACTGTACAGAGGAGGAATTATTTGGGTACTCACAAAAAGGCCTTCTTTTCTTTTAATACTATGTTTTAGTCACATAGTTATAATTTATTTTTGAAATTTTCTCTATGTTGAAAGATATAATGTATTATTTTATGTCCTCTGTTCAAGAATGTGGCCTGAAATATTTTTAACTATGTCATGCTTTACAAATGAGAGTTGAGACTCCCTTTTTTCCCTGGTATTCTTGACTTGTCTGGAACCTGAATTCACAAAATTGTTAACTTTCAAAAATAATCATTCAGAAGAAAGTTTTTTAAAATATGTATTTGTTTTCAATAAAAGAAAAAAGAAAACCCAGCAACAACTTTTGACGAGAATCTGATCACTGACCCTACAGGTATTTGTGTGTGTGTGGTGCCCTGAGTTTTCTTGTTATTCCTTCCACTTAGAAAGATCTGTGGAGTATAACTATAGAGATTCAGGAAATGTTATGAATAAATTACCCAAAGTGATGTGATGAGACACAGCAGATAAGACGGTGAGCAGATACTGAGGTCGTAGCCCATGAATAATGGTACAGATGGATTTCACTGCCATCCTTTTGGGTTCTCATTTTTTTCTTCCTCAGTAAGTCTTATTCTACAAGCTATAAATTCATAGCCATTATACAGAAAGAAGATAAATTGATTATTGGATTTTTAAATTTAACAACTGTTAATCACCATGTTAGACTTTAATCATTTGTTTAAAAGTAGTAAATAAACAAACACGTGTTTCAGTTATCTGGATTTTTTGTTTTTGTTTGTTTTAATCCAAAGTTTGACATTTAGCAAGATACTGTTTTCCTCTTTTCTAAATCTAACATCTGTGGGTTTGCTTTTTAGCCATAGTGTTGCTTACATGTTAAGTCTTACCTCTCTAAGTCGTTATAAGCTTTATGTGTACTGGCTTTGTTCTTTTATTTCATTTCATGGGAAATACAAACAATTCAGTGCATAAATAAATACTGGAAGAAGTTGAGTTGAATTGCAGACACTAGTAGTCACAGCAGTGTCATTAGTGCTGCATCAGAAGAAACCTCACCAGGGCCCTCCAGCATCCCGGCTTGTTTTGCTAGTCACCATGGTTGTTAGTGCAGACATAAGCTTTGTGAGGCTGACTGACGGCAAGTGGAGGGACCCAGCTGCTCCCCACTCCAACCTCTAGCATAAGGAAGCTCGCTGAAGGATAAATGGGTTAAGCATGCTTTAATGTACATTTCTATTCTCAAAACATTTTGATTATTTTTTTGCCTTGATGCAAACAATAATCCTATAAAATATTAATTGCCTGCTTTAGAAGGAAAAACTGAAATGGAAGCAACTTTCATTAGCTATAGACCTTTAATGAAGGCAGAATTTCTTTTATAAAAAAGGAGCTAGGAAAGTAGAAGTGTAAATAGAAATGTAATCTTTATCAACATTCTTATCTACTTCTGATGTGGACATTAAAGGAATATTAATCTTTTAAGTCCAGAGACTCTCCTAGATGAGTCTTATGACCCCTCAGCTTAAATCTCTTGCCCGGCCCTCTCCCCTGAACTCCCAAGTTGTGTTTCTGTCTGCTGACTTGGTGTCACTGATGGATAGCTCCGACCTGTCGTGGCACAAAACTGAACTCCTGACCATCCCCAAACTGTTCTCCCCACGGTTTTCCCGTGTTCATTAGTGGCAAATCCTTCTTTCCATTTGGCCAGCCGGAGATCTTAAAAGTCATCCCTGATTCCATACCAACATCCCTTCAGTCAACAAGTTGTTTTGTTTCTGACTTCAGACTAGAACAAGAACCTTCTACCTCCGAGCCCCTCTTCTGCTTCCACTGTAGCACAAGACCTCTGAGGTAGAAGGTCAGCCCTACAGGGCAAGGACCTCTCTCTGTTTTGTTCATCGCTGATTCCCCTGCGCCGGGAGCAGTGCCTGGTACATAGTAGGGATACAGTAAATATTTGCTCAATGAATGAATTCAGAAACTGACTTTAAGTATATAATGTTAAACTATAAATTGCACTTGAATGTTTAAAAATATTTTATTTCTAAACAAGACTAGAATTTTAAGTAATTTTGGAACTCTAGTTTGTCATCTTGCTAATAATAATATCTACCATTTATAACCTGTTTTCCATATGCCAGGTACTGCTTAATGTGCTATAATACTTAATTCTCAAAACAAACCTATGAGATAAGAGGAATTTTATAGATAAGAAAACTGGCCAGGCGCGGTGGCTCATGCCTGTAATCCCAATACTTTGGGAGGCTGAGGCAGGCGGATCACCTGAGGTCAGGAATTCAAGAACAGCCTGGCCAACATGGTGAAACCTTGTCTCTACTAAAAATACAAAAATTAGCCGGGCATGGTGGCACACGCCAGTAGTCCCAGCTATTCAGGAGGCCGAAGCAAGAGAATTGCTTGAACCCAGCAGATGGAAGTTGCAGTGAGCGAAATCATGTCATAGCACTCCAACCTGGGCGATAGAGCGAGACTCTGTCTCAAAAAAAAAAAAAAAAGAAAAGAAAAGAAAACTAAGCTGCAGAGAAGTAACTTTTGACTAAGGCTGTAAAATGAGTAAATTGCAGGAATGGGGTTGAGGCCCAATACAGCGATTTTTGAAACCTTGACATACTGCATAGCACTGCCCCACCTCTAATTAGAAAAGAATGTATTTGCAAGTCCCACCTCTCTATGGTAGTTTATAAGCTATGGAAACAAATTAACCCAGAAATCTCTGTAGCTTTACATATTAGCGTTTACTTCTCAGTTCCTGCAAAGTCCGCTGTGGGTTGAGTGATCGCAGTCCATCTTTCTTCTTTAGAATGTTTTCATTTATCTTTAAGCAGAAGTGACTTTAGCTTCTCTTAGTGTGTGCTGTTGCTTAGTGATGTTAATCTGGATGTTCAGGCAGGCTTTTATTGTCTTTCTGAAAGAATCAGTAATTTAACTGAGTATTTTGGAAATAACAATACCACACCTTCCTGTAGAGCTTAACAGTTTATAAAGCATTGCACTCCATCGTCTCATCACTGGATCCCAGTAACAGGCTTGTGAGAGAGACCTCTACCCTAATCAAAGACCTGGGGATCGGGGTTGAGGGGAAACACTTTGGTGACTGACATTTTCTTCAAGAAAGAGTTTGAAGGCCACCAGTAGAGGCAGTGGGAACCATCAGTGTTTTTTCGTGGTGGAATTTGTGGTTTACAGAGCACTTGGCTATGGTGTGGAGGATTTAAAGAGATCAAAACTGGAGACGGACGGACTCTGGGAGGCTGTGGTAATGGGAGCGATTAAATAGAACTAACTAGATGAGTAGAAAGATTGCATAGGAAATGAATTCAAGATAAAGGGTGTTCATAAATTCTGCAAATATAATTAAATATATATATATATATAAAATGTAGTCAAGGGCATCTTCAGTCTGTAAAAAGAACCCAAAATTTCCTGTCTACATTTTGAAAACAAATTTGTAGAAGGGGCTTTAGGCTTGTATTGGTTTCAGTGGACAAATTACAGAAAAATCTAACAGTAGACTAAACTATAAGGACTCATTGTTTGGAAGTCAATACTGTTCAAGGTTAGTTCTGCAGTTTGAAACTCTTCTTTAGGATTCCAGTTCATTCTGTTTTTCTGTTCCTTCAAACTGAACTTTTCTTGACTGTGTGAAAGTTGATGATACAAATTAGGTCATTCTTGTCTTACCCAACTAAATCAGAGTCAAGGGGCCAGGAGAAAAAAGCACTCAGGGCACATAGCACCATAGCACCTGCTCCAAAATTTACACTTTCTATAAGCCTAGCTGCTGAAACAGCCTGCTGTAACACCAAGACCAGTTTTACCGTAGCTGCTGGGACCACCTACTGTGACTCTAAGACTGGTTTTACCTGCTGTCATCACACCAATCAGAGCTTGCCCACACCCAAAAGCTTCTCTAGTGCCAATAAGCTTTCTTTCAAAACAACACATAACATTTCTCTAATAACTCCCAACCTTCCCTTTGTTCTTTGGACACTCCAAAGACCACCTGGTCTGTGTGTAGGCCCTGAATTACAATTCTTGCTTCCCAAATAAAACATTGAATTTGGAGATTTGTCTCTATATTTTATTTTTACTTCAACAGCTATGAGATGGCTGCCTCAGCTGACCCTTTCATCAAGAAGCACCGTATTCTACGGCCAGGCGTGGCGGCTCACGCTCATAATCCCAACACTGGGAGGCCAAGGCAGGTGGATCACTTGAGGCCAGAAGTTTGAGACCAGCCTGGCCAACATGGTGAACCCCATCTCTACTAAAAATACAAAAATTGGCCGGGCGTAGTGCCACCCGCCTGTAGTCCCGGCTACTCGGGAGGAGGTGGAGGTTGCAGTGAGCCAAGATCACGCCACTGTGCTCCAGCCTGGACAATAGAGTGAGACTCTGTCTCTAAGAAAAAAAAAAAAGAAAAGAAAAAAAAGGCAGCAAAGTATTCTAGAGTTCTCTTCCCCTCTCCTACCCCCACCCCAGACTTTGCTTTAATGTCTCAGTTTCCAGAACTGGCTCATTTGGTCATTCTTAACTGTGAGCGAGACTGGGGAAGTTTGTGTCTGGCTTTTCATCCTCCCTGGTGAGCTGTACCCAGCAGGGACTCAGGCTGGCTTTGGGGGTATCACAGGGCTCTAGCTGCACTTCTGGCCTCCAGGATTTGAGTTGACTGTGTGATACTTTCCCAAGCAACTGGGATTGTTCCCCAAATTTGTGATTCTCACTTCTGCCCACACAAGGGCTTTGGAAAAGCCCCGAGAAGCTCAGGCCCAACCCAGTGGCTCTTATTTTTCTGGGATGGAGCCCCATCCTTGTGTTTTTCAAATGCTGTCCACTTAATTCTAATGAGAAATTGGGGTTCTGAATTTAAAAAACAACGTTGTGATGGTTAATACTGAGTGTCAACTTGACTGGATTGAAGGATACAAAGTATTGATCTTAGCTGTGTCTGTGAGGATGCTGCCAAAGGAGATCCACATTTGAGTCAGTGGGCTGGGGAAGGCAGACCCACCCTCAGTCTGGGTGGGCACCATCTAATCAGCTGCCGGTTCAGCTAGAATATAAGTGGGCAGAAGAATGTGAAAAGAGAGACTGGCTTAGTCCTCCAGCCCACATCTTTCTCCTGTGCTGGACGCTTCCTGCCCTCAAACATCGGACTCCAAGTTCTTCAGTTTTGGAACTCGGACTGGTTCTCCTTGCTTCTCAGCCTACAGATGGCCTATTGTGGGACCTTGTGATCGAGTGAGTTAATACTTAATAAAGTCTTCTTTATATGTAATTCCATTAGTTCCGTCCCTCTAGAGAACCCTGACTAATACAAATGTTTTTTCTTGTTTGCTTTCCATTCAACCTTGAAAATAATGACAGTTCAGAGTAAGATAAAATAGTTACCTGTTCCAGCCCCACAGATTTAAAGTGATTTGACCTAATCCTAAAATAATGTTTTTCTCCTGGCCCAGCCTTAGAAAATTAACAGTATCAGCTATGAATATACGAATGTACTGACCAAGCATCTTCAGTGTGATGTCTAGTCCGTTTGACAATTATGGTTTGTTATGAATTACTATATTTGTATGCATGTTTTATTTCTCAGTCTTTTAATAATATTAATAGCTTTACCAAGTACCGTCTGAGTTTGTTTAGATTGCAAGCCTCTCTGAGGTCCTGGCTTCGCTCTGAGGGACTGGAGTTGCTCAGGACCTGCAGCACTAGGGTCCAGACCCTGGCAGTTGCCAATGTGCTGCCACACCCATGGCCGGGCTGGGCAGCCTCGAAGCTGCCTCAGGCAACTCCTGCCACATCCACAAACCAAGCGGGAGCACAGCCCGGGACAGAAACACAGGGCACCTCCAGATGCTGCTGCTTCACAGACACCAAGGTCATGGCTTGTGGAAAAGGCCTGGTTTTAGGAAGGTCTTTTCCCTCTGATCATCTGGGAACTCCAGATTAAATATAACAGAAAATCTTTATACAACAATTGTCAATTCTTATTCCATTTTGTGCTTTCTTGAGGATACACGTGCATCTCCCTGAAATTGTTTAATCTCTTAGAACCAAGAGACACTGACTCATCTTGTTGTTGTTATTACTAATAGGTATAATTTACATACATACATATGTCCATTTACATAATTTACACAGTAAAAAAACTCTTCATCCCCCTCACCACATTTCTTAGTCTTATTTCTCATTGTTATCTGCATTCCTTGTCACTCTCTTGGCCTCAGTTCTTCCTACCACATCTGCTCTGAGAGGAAACACTGTGGGACTGCTTAAAATCTATTCTTTTTTTATGATCTCAAGAAGAAGGAGAAAAAAACAAAGATCTGTAGGAAGAAAAAAGGGTGAGGACAGAACTTCTGCAGAAATAAATATTGTTACAATAACGCAAATTGTAAACTTTAGGATAGGTACTGACTGTGTAGTTATCTTTATTGAACCAGTTGGTTTGAAATACTTAGAATGCTGTCAGCTTTAAGGTTTTACAGTGGAAATTCTTTCCTTAAATTGGCTTTGGGACGTGGATCACAGGTAGAGTAAACCAATTCTGGGAAATTTGATCTACATTCACATTTGTCAGTATTTTCTTTTTCTATGACATGCATAATTATCATATCATAGGCATCAGTGACTTGCTGCCTCTACCTGGGATTCTTCTTACCTGGGAAACTTGTAACCTCGAGACCTGCAATGTCCTAAAGTGGACTGTCATTAGCTTGGGGGAGGTACTTGAAGAGCAGGCAGACCCTGGAGGGTGGGGAAACCAAGCATCCAGAGGCACTCATCTTGCTCTGTTGTTTTACCCAACACTGAAGTGACTCTCCCAAGCCCCTGTCCTCCTGTGTTCCATCTTGTGGTGCCTATAGCCTGCAAGATGCCATACGCTTCCTGTTCCCAACTACCCAGGTCTGCTCGTGATCATCCCACTTTGAACTTTGAATCCTTCTTATATGTTGTTCTTTAAAGTCTTATTGATTATTCCCTGTGGTCTTTTTTTCCTTTTTTTCACTAGCCCTTCTGTTGTCTTAAGTTATGGCTGTGTCTTGGCTGATTACGTAGTAACTTCCTCATCATTTTTCCTCTCCCCTATCTCGTCCTCTAATGGTCTTGAACACCATGAGCGTGTTGAATGAAGACCCTTTGGTAGACAGTGACCAGTATTGTTTCTGCGTCTGTGCATGTGGTCGTGACTTAGCTTTTGGGCATATGATAATCATCAGGAACTGAGTTGTACATTCTTCAGTGTCATCTGTATATCATGTTGATTACAGTTCTCAGTTGTAATATCTAATATCTAAGATTTAAGGTTTAATATCTCCTTAGCCCAGGTCCCTTGTGAGTTCCAAGTGCTGCTCTGAGCTGATAACCTGTCACGTCCTAGACACCCTGGCCTGGAAACTAGGACATCAGCTTCGGGCCTGTTATGGCTAAAGCTGCTAACACTGAGAAACAGTCTTAGTTTGTTACAGTGTTGACGTATAGGGTTAGAAAGGCAAATATTTAAATTCATTTTAAATCCTTTCATTTGAAATTTTAGTAGGTCATTTTGGTATACTGATAGACTGAGTTTGGAAAAGGGCTGGCAGCATTGAACTAGAATATTTTAAGTACTTCTAATGCCTTTGTACTGATTTCTTTTTTGTAATCAAACCCATTAACAGACTTAAAACTCAAGGAAGAAAAAATAATAGTTGTAATTTTAAATAAGCATTCAATTATAAGTAAAAAGCATTTTTGTATTCGTTACCATAGTTACCAAGCAGTTTTCCTATAGTTCTAGAAAAAATGGGCTCCATCATTCAGAGTAATTCTGAAAGGTGCCTTTGGGGGAAAGGGAGAGGAAGGGGTGGTACAGGAGAGGTCCTCGCCGTCCCAGAAGCAGGAGACATAACTGGAAGAGCTTTGTTGACACTGAGTTTTACAGACTCTCCCACTAAATAGTAACTGCATTTCTGAGGGGAGTGCTGTTGTAGCTGGGACGTGATGTAAGCCAGCTTAGCAGGGTACTGGAATTGTATTCAAACTTTAGAAGTCGACTGCTATAGTTTACATGGAGTACTGCTATATTTGTTCAGGATTTTAAAACCCAAGTGAAAGTTAGACATTTCCTGTATTTACAAATATCAACTATATCTCAAAGGAATGAAATCAGGCAAACAAAGATGATGCCAAAATTAAAAATATAAAGAAGCTGAAAGTGGCAGTTTCTGTACTGGAAGGAGAGTTCATCTCTCTGTATTTGTGCTTTTGGTCTTAATAATTTTTAAGCCTTATGTAGAGTTTTGATAATACTTCATGGCTTTAGGCCTAGGCAGGGATTAGATTTTATCTCAGATTTTGCTAAGAGTATTTTTTCTGGAGACTAGCAGGCTGCTAGTAAGAATTGCTAGAATTGGGCTCTGTGTCACTGGGAGAACTGGAGTTGAAGGGTTACAGGAGATGAGTCCTGGATGATGGGAGGCAGGGATGAGGGCACCAGGGAGCTCCAGGGATGAAAGGGGAATGGACAGTCCAGTGAGAGAAGGCTAGTGAGGTGCAGAGAGTGGTCAGACACATGCCTGACAGTTGGGGCCACTTCTCTGTACAAATCGGGAGGAGGCAAGGTAGGCAGGATAGTGCAGGGTTTGTGAGAAGGAACCTAACATCTGAAGTCAATGGAACTGCGGCTTGCACTCCGCCATTCATAGATCAGGTCTTGGTCTTCTTTTTCCTTCCCCAGAACTGCCCTGAGCTGAAACCACCTTTCTTCTCTCCCTATAGCTGTACCCCCACCCCACCTAAACCCTGCGTCCACTCCACAGCCCTTCATCTTCTTCAGTCCCTCTTTCCCTGATGACCACAGACCTCTCCAAGCTAGACAGACACTGTTCCATGGTGTGTTTTGTTAAGGTCTAAGGGAAGTCCTGTAGGAAGAGGTAGTTGTTATTAAACTTGAGGAAACAGATGAAACAACATATAGCACACAGTTCAACACACTTACTAAAATGTATTAAGAGCATTTGGCATCTTAGTGAAGTCACTGCTCATAACGACTGTTCCACCATAGAATCTTCACAAGAACAGCCTGGTGGACTTCACCAGAAGGCTGATGGATGTTGTGGGTGGGCATTTGGGGTGTGGAAAGGCTGCTTGGCACGTTCTCAGCCTGCGTCAGCCCACACCGCCCCTTACCACCAAAGCCTTCTATTTCCCATTCCATCCAGTAGGAGCAGCTGTAGCTGACCTGAAACCTTCGGGGACAGGGTCATTGATTGTTTCAATAGGTAGGTGCAAGGTCTCGGGGGTCCGGGTCCCAGATAACACAGCTAAGGCACCACAGGCTCCTCCCACAGCACATCAGGATGCATGAGGCTCAGCACAGCTTATTTTCACTTTCTTGTCCGTAAAGTCTCACATCATATTCAGTTGTTTTCCTTCTACCCTAAAATAAACACAACCAGAAAAGCCACTCTCCGATCTTCATCTTTTTAAGGAATTATGTGGCCACAAGGATCTTTAGAAGCAAGTCCTCTTAAGAGAAAATGACAACCCCTGTGGGATTTCCACAATAGAGTTCCTTTGGAAAAGCAGTGGTGCAGCCCACACCTCCTAAATTGCCCTACTCTCTTTGCCTTTTGTTGAGTCTGTATGAGATCCTCATTAACAAGTTTAACAATTCCTGGACACTGAGGCTTTTGTCAATTATGACGAGACTTCCCATTTCCTAGACCGTGGTCTCCGTCAGCATTTTTGTGTGTGTCGTTACTGTTTTGACTCCATTTCCCTCTGTCTTTAAATGTTTTTCCTTTGGTATTTGAATGTGTCCTTGTGAATTACCATGAGTCCATTTTTGGAACAAATCAGGGTGTAAATCTCTTATCAGTTATGCCTGAAAAGTTGTATCTTCTGACAATTAAAGAAGCTCCACAGCTGGCAGTAGTTTAAACACTATCAAACAGTGACTTTTTTTTATGGTTTCCATTTTCAATTTCAGTCCTGCCTGTGCCTTTCGGGGCATTTAAAGTTGCTACTAGAAAGTTCTGTGGCTTTTCAGACTACAGCTGATTAATCAGTGTCTACCGAAAATAAGTGGTGTCTGTCTGAGAAGTTTAGCACTGAGTGGTCCCTGGGGGCCTGTCTGCCCTCTCTCCGTGTCTTGAAACTGCTGCTGCAGCCTATTTTTTTACTCATTCAAAAACTAAAATATTCTAATGCCACCTGTTATCTGCTGACTGACTTGAATGATTTGGATTGATTTTTAAGCCATTGTGAAACTGTGTTTTAAAATTAAGTGACCATCAAGCACAGGTCTGGTGGATGTCATTAGAGAACAGGTGCAGCCAGCTGATTTCTCCATGTCATTTGCAAATCCAGAATGTACCATCTTCCATGCCTAGAGATGACACTGAAGTACATGGAAGAGTCGGTTTATGAAAACAGGCTGTTGACAGCCCATCCTCCTGTTTAATAAGGATGAGTTGATTGATCACACTATGCCACATATCATGCCACAGAATGATAATATGTTTGCTTACAATGAAGGTGGACGTGGGCGTGGTGCACTTCACTCCCTTGATACAGCCCAAGATAGAGCAGCCGTTCAAGCTGGTGGAAAAAGTGGTTCAGAATGTATTTCAGTTCCGAAGGAAATACTGCCATCGAGGGCTCGGGTAAGAATGCCTTTTCTTCTCTTCAGTCGTAGTCTTCTTTATAAAATCCTTAGGCACTTTTTAAGAGTAAGAACCTTGTTTGCTCTATTGTTAAAGCTCTGAGTATTACACTGAGTTCAGTCCTGTGACGGACAAGACTTCACTGTCACTGAGGAGAGAGCAAAGACTTGCTAGACCTCAGGTGGCCGTCACAGGGTGGCTTTACCATACACACAGCCTGGAATTGGGGACTGCACAGCTCACAGTGGCTATGTACCGGGGAGCTCGTGGTTCCCCAGTGAGGACTCGAGACAGATAATAATGGGTTTTTTAAGTGCTTGCTTTCTTCCGAGTTGCCCTGTCTCTTCTTTAAGGACATACTTGAGAACTAGGAAGCAAATGTGACTTCTGAGCAGCCAAAATCATCGCGAAGTCCTCACAAAAGCACATTTCCATCTCACAGAAAGTGGCTGCTCCCAAGAGGCTCACAGGAACCACTGGGAAAAGCCAACAGGGCGCGGTGGTCTAGAGGCCGCCCACCTTGATGGGCTCTGAAGGACCACAGCTATGTTGCAGATCCAGAAAGAGCCAAGAAGCTGTTTAGTCAGGCCCAGTGATGGTCTGCTTAAGAAGGCAGGAAAGTGTATGTTTGTCAAAGATTTCCGTCTCTGATCATCTATCCATATTCAGCTGTTGAAAGGGGCTCAGCCGGAGAGGCACATATTTCTCAGTTTCTAAAACCTTCTCACATGGCTTCATTGTAATTCTCTCCTTCACAGGGTCTGAAGTGTCCCTTCAGCACATGAAATGACAGCAGATTATTTTAGGGGCCGGCTGGGCATCAGCTCCTAAGAGCGCTGCAGCCCACAAAGCCCATTGCCGAGGATACCAGATGGCAGAAGTTAGAGCGTCAGCCTGCCACTTGTGGCCTCTAATTAAGCCAGGATTCCCACCTTACCAGCTAGTTCCTCCTTCTCTAGCAGAGACTTGAGGTGCAGAGCTGGTGACAGAGATGCCACTGGCCAGCCATTTTGGTGCTAATTAGAACAAAGACAGCCCTGTGGCTGCAGCCCTCAGCTACCGTGCGCTGCTGGTGAGGGAACAGAAGCTGGATTTCGGCTCACACTTACCCCTCATGCACAGCAGGACCCACACAGCTGTACCTGATAGCCCTGATTCATGGGGAGGGGGAACACAAACCTATGTCCTTTTATGTGCTTTTGGAAATCCTGGAATTGGTCTGAGCCTAGAGCTGGCACTAGCGTTTCCAAGGCAACCCCCCAGCTAAGTGAAGGGTCCTATTCATTTCAGATACACCATCCTCAGGACAGACATGGACTAGATACTGTGCCATCTGGGGTAACAGGGCAAAGTTCTTTGACCTGTTGGTGTTCTTCACATGTTAGAAACCGTCATCAGGTCCTCTTTGCCATGAAACTGAACTCAAAGGTCTGTCACCCTGAAACTGTGGGGGACAAGCAATTCCTTGTTGAAAGGACCATCAGCCTATAAGCAACATGCAATCTCCCCGACCATGACACCTTCCAAGCCCTTTGGGATGAGCTCTGTAAGAACCCTGAGACTTGAAGAAAAATGCAATCCAGGCCTAACTCCACAGCGTTTCAAGCAGTTCTGCTATTTATTTTAAAACAATGGTTCAATTCAGATAGGTGAAATTTAAAATATATTCTCTACTTCAAATCAGTTTTAAAGATGCTTGAAAAATAAAAAGAGGGATAATTATTTATATTTTCCTATCAGCTATTTTCAAACTTTTAGCAAAAAAAAGTAACTCTTTTAGCATGAAGAGTTCTATAAAGGCTGATAAATTCAAATTCTAGAGAATCAAAACTGGGGATTTGTCACACAAGAAATAATACAACTTTCACATCGAAACATGAGGCAAATCAAGCTTATAGTTCTACAAGAACGCAGCTGAGCAGATGTTAAACTTACCTTAAAAAGTGCATGTACTGATTGAGCTTTGGAGAATGCTTTCCCATTGTGGGCTTGCCTCGCGCATCAGGTTAGAGCTGCCTCAGTCGTGGGCCGTGCCTGTTACCTGGTGCTATATAATCCAGGAGGCTCCTGCCACTCCCTCCAGCTGGCAGTAGTCAGCAACTGTGTTGTTTTCAAATGAGGGTTAAAAGGTGTCATGATTGGTGGAATTTAAGTAAAATTCTGATATTTCTCTCTTCCCTTCAGAATGTTATTCCCTGAAGCGCAGCGCTTGGAAAACACGGGCAGGCTGTTAGAGTTGGCAGACATAGACCCTACTCTTCGGCCTCGCCAGCTCTCCATCTCACACTTTAAAAGCCTCTGTGAGGTATACAGAAGAATGTGTGATGAAGACCCACAACTCTTTGCATATAATTTCAGAGAAGAACTCAGGCAAAGAAAAACCAAAAAGAAAGAAAAACAGGATGACGCGAAGAGTTACAGACTCTAGCTGCTGCCTGGGGGCGAGCAGCCTACCAGATGTCGATTTGCACTACGTGGAGCTTCTTATATGGGTACTCTTTTGTCTTTACAGAATGACAATAAAAATGCCAATGACCAGATGTGACTTACTTTCCTTTTACTATACAGCTTGGCAGAGAAAATAAATATCATCAAATAAGATACAGTACAAGCTTTCTTTTAATATATACTGTATAGATATAACAGGTTTAGTATAAACAGCATCTATTACAATCTTACAAAAATGAAGTATCTGCACATTTTGCCCCTAAACCACATTAAAATAACTTAAATATGCTTTAAATAAAGCAAAAACTGACAGCTGAAAGAAAATGCCCAGAGGATTTTAAAAAATGACCCTTTGAAAACTATTAATCACAACTTCCCCAGCCTTACTTTTTCCACATAACTTAAAATAATTAGAAGGCAATTTTAAGGATTCTAAATCATTTGATACCTGCTCAAAGTGGATATAAACTAAGTAATTTACAGATTCTGACCAGTTTCTTCTAGGTTTCTGATCCACAATAAATTAAAATAACTTAAATCTTTACAACCATTTCGTGGGAAAATGTATACTGCACAAAACCCAGGAATGAATAGTTTTTTTGCAATTTCCACTTTACCACCAGTTTAAAAGTAAAATGAAGAATTTAACCCATATCTGGATTGAATCGTACTATGATTTTCCATGGCTCTCTGTTTCATAAAAACACTCCTCATTGACAACAGATGTTAAACTCTGGACACTGAATTCTCGCTCTAGAACAGAATTTAGATCGATGGTGGCATTTTCAGATTGACTGTCAAGGGACTGGTGACGGAGCTGTGCCTTGAGCAAAGTTCCTCTGTCCCTCTTGGTGCTGTTGGCTTTTCGTTTGATGGGGCAGAAGTGCCCCCGGACCAGTTTGGGCTGCTCTCCTCCTTTCCGGCCCTCGCCCGCCTCCGGGCCAGGCTGCTGCTCAGCCTCGGGGTGAACATCTGGGTCCTCAGAAATCCTCAGTCTCTGGAACTGAATTTCGATGTCTTTAGTAGGGCTGCCCCGCTTCAGAGTTTGATGGTGGTCATCATCTTCATCGCTCAGGATGTCACTCTCTTTGATGAGATTGTCGGCAAAATCTGCCAAGCCAGGGTGTGGGTATTTCCCGGGAGAAGCAGTCTTGGAGTCCTGCCTGCCCTCGGCCGTGGGGCAGCCGCTGCTCTGGGTGCCGCTGCTCAAGCTGCCCTCGTCTGAGTCCAGCAAGGTTCCCTTGCCAGTCTCACCAGTCCACTCGTTGCTGGAGGAATTCTTCAGGACTTTTAAAGACCTGGATGAAGCTGCAGTGAGAAAAACACATTTCGCTGTGATACAGAAACAGGTTACACAATGTGTAATGTTTGCCTCAAAGCCTGTGTAAGATTTAACATCTTAATTAAGATTTTATTTTATGATATGACTTCAGGTAGCAACTATCCTGGTATTTAGGCAAAAATGTAGCTACTGAAAACATGGAAATTTTTGACTTCGGTTTACAGTTGTAAGTTGGGCAATTCAGCATTTTTAGATTATCAGAGCTCAATTATTTAGATAGAACTAGACACTAGAAACTACTATATGGGCTAAGATTTCCTATTTTGCCAATGAGTACATTGAAAAGTTAATTGCTAATAAATCTAGGCTCCTTTCTTTCACTAAGGTGCTTTGTAATTTGATCATCGAGATCACACCATGCATCTTCTCACTTTGTGGATTTCCCTCGCTGCTCAATTAAAAGTAGAAAATACTCCTCCCCCTCCCCCCTTTTTTTTTAAAGACAGTGTCTTGCTCTGCCACCCAGGCTGGAGTGCAGTGGTATGATCTCCACTCACTGCAACCTCCACCTCCTGGGCTCAAGTGATCCTCCCACCTCAGCCTCCTGAGTAGCTGGGACTATAGGTGCACACGACCATGCCCAGTTAATTTTTTTTTTTTTTTTGAGACGGAGTCTCACTCTGTCGCCCAGGCTGGAGTGCAGTGGCCGGATCTCAGCTCACTGCAAGCTCCGCCTCCTGGG